>NW_027187339.1:9681054-9697163 GCF_028583685.1 Petaurus breviceps papuanus
AAAAGAATGGGAAGAGGAACGAGTGGGTGGGAAAGAGAGAAAAAAGAAAGAGAAAAAAAAACAAAAGAAAGAGGGAAGGAGAGAGGAAGAGAGAGAGAGAGGAATGTAGTTTGATTTCCACAAAGGGAAAGAAAACTACAATGAGAGAGAGAGAGAGAGAGAGAGAGAGAGAGAGAGAGCCCTAAAAAGTCTACCCCATAAGAGGAAAGGAGTCAAAGACTCAGCAAGATAAGGCAAAATCTGACCTCTCAGAATCAAGGGATCCAGGGGCAAAGCACAGGTTATTGGTGGGGTTGTGATTCTAGAATAAAGGTATTGACTGAAGCAGGCTGGGAAGAATGTATCATAACTCAGTTTCATTTTTTTTCTCTACTATAGAAGGCTTAACATTGAGGCAGATATTAAAGGCAGTAAATATGGGTGGACACATTCTCAACATGTTAAGATGTATGACACACATAGACTGCCTCGAGTAAAGTGAGAAACATAGCCCTTTGCTAAATAGGTTAATGTGTACAAATTCCTCCTGTAGGCCCTTACTGCTCCGATGTCCCAAATGAGTGACCAGAATCCTTAATAAAAAGGGAGAATAGAATCTCTGGCCACAAGCTGCTGCTGTGATTGATTCCTGCTTCTATCCTGCAATGGACAATGAGTTGAATTAACCCTCTCACTCCCTGTGTAGCTCAGAGCCAGAGGCCATGTTGCTGCTCTGCCTCTCCGCTTTGGTCCTCTTTACCCAGACCCTGGATGCCGAGGCTGCAGGAATGACATCCTTTTCCAAGAGAGCAGTTCCAGATTCCTGTGCCATCATCATGTGCCACCCCTCAGAAAATGGATTGCCTGGAAGAGATGGGAGAGACGGGAGAGAAGGTCCCAGAGGAGAAAAGGGAGATCCCGGTAAAGAGGGATCTTTTGGTTTAGCTCTTTAGGAGACAGTGTACATTCTGCTGGCAGGGTTTCTCTCTTCCTTGCTGTGTTGAGCGTCTTGATTGGTGGGGGAGGGGTGGTGGTTCCCTTTATTTACTTATGTGATTTTTTTAAAAATTTTACACTTAAATGAAAATGAGAAAAAAAATTGCCATGTACATTGATTGGGTTTTTAAATTAGGCAAATATTAAATTCAGAGCTCATGAAAAACCCTGTCAATTCCTCATTCCTCCTGGTAAAGGGTTGATTTTTTAGTAGTCAATCAGTTCCCTTGACCTCAGTCCTACTTGAAAAATTGTTTCCCTAATAGAACGAAAGTTTTTTTACTCATCTACAGATTGAAATGGCTTGAAGGTTCCATCTAAATGTCTCAGTGACGGTGAAAGATATATAAGCCTAGAAGAACCAGATCAGGGCTGGGCTTTAAACAAAATGGGAACTAGTCAAAGTATTCTTAAAAGGGCTTTAACAAAATTTCACATCTGTAGAATTCTTTGCCTCTGTATAAAATAATAATAATAATAATATTAGAAATCTATTTTTCTTCTTCCCATCCCCCTCCCTGTTGAGAAAAAAATGAAAGAAAAATAGGTTTCTTAGAGCAAATACATACAATCATGCAAAACAAATTATTTCAATGGTTGGTATACAAAAAATATCTGCACCTCATTTAGGCTAGATAACATATAAGTTCCATTCCCTCCCCCCAAAATCCTATTATCACTGCTATATTATCAATTACATTGTCTTACAGTCCTAAAGTTATATCTGGAAGAACCTTAGAGCTCCTCTAATCCTAACTTAATGCTTTAGAGAGTCACAATCTGAGGGTCCTTGGCCCAAGATCACACAGTCATTAATTAGCAGAAAAGCAATTTGAAGCTTTCTCTTACACCCCATATATATTTGTTCATGTCCACATAGGTCCTATATTAAGTTTCTGAAGAGTTGAACATTTATGACTATTACATTGCTCTGTATATCACAGATGATCAATAAAAAACATTTTGAATAATATGTTTTAGCAGCACTTTTTGGTCACTGTTTCAATTTCCTTTAGGGTAAAGGGAAGCAAAAGCTTACCTGGTATCATGGCTTCTTAGCCAACATATCCCACAAAAGAGCTTTTATTGCCTTTATACTGCCTCTGATTGAAAATCTATTTAAATTTCTTGGAACAGGATCATTAGGACCTAGAGGTCCAGCAGGGTTAACTGGAGAAATCGGTCCCATTGGACCCAAAGGGGAAAATGGATCTATGGGGGATCCAGGCCCAAAGGGAGACACTGGAGAAAAAGGTAAGTACCAGGATGGAAGAAAGCTTTGGTGTGGTGGGAGAAATGCTATATTTTTCAGTGAAAAGAAGACCTGATGCTATGTCCTCGTTTTATTATTAATGAATGAGAATGAGCATATCTCTTCACCCTTTTGGTGCTGGTTCTCAGTTTCTTAAACTTAAATGGAGAAGGGCAGACTTAATGATTGCTCAGGTCCCTCTACAGTTCCATGATTCTTTAACATTGGTAACCTCACCTTTCTGAACCTCAGATTCATTACATGTCAAAAAGGAATAATAACATTTTTACTCTTTATCTAACAAGGTTATTGTGAGGATTAAATTAGATAACAGAAGTTAAGACCTAAATAATTGTGTTTGGAGTCTGACATTTTAAAATAGATTTTGTTTATATTAGTTACAGGATATCATATCACATCATTTTATATAGAACTTTACAAATAAACACAAATGCACATACATATACAGACATATAGATATGTTTGTATATTTGTATATATGTAGATACACACACAGTTATATATGTGAGGCAGTATGGTATAGTATTTATTGAAAAGGCCCCAGATTCAGGAAACCTGAACTAAAGTCCTTCCTCTGACAGGTACAGACTTTGTGACCCTGGGTAAGTGACTTAACCCTGTTTGCCTCAGTTTGCTATCTGTAAAATGAGCTGGAAAAGAACATGGCAAACCACTCCAGTATGTTTGGCAAACAAAACAAAACAAAACAAAACAGAAACGGGGTCACAAAAAGTTGGAAATGACTGAAAAAATACTGAACAAAAACTCACTGTGAAATACTACTGATATCCTCCACATTTCCCTTTCTATGTTGTTACCCATACTACTTCCCACTTTCAAATGGACGCAAAGTCCTGACTACAGTTCTTCTTGTCTGTTCTTTTCTTGTCTTGTCTAGCACTGACAATTTCTCTTATCTGTTCTTCCCTCAGGACTCCCTGGAGCTCCAGGTGTGCCTGGTCCACCTGGAAAAATTGGTCTCCCTGGACCACAGGGGAAGGCAGGAGCCCAAGGTGGACAGGGACCCAAGGGAGAAGCTGGAGGCAAAGGTAGGTACTGGGGCTAGGCTAAAGAAATATTGATGCTTAGTCCATGGCAATCCCATGAGGTAATAGTTAATAGTCATATGAAGTATTTGGCACTGGGAAGAGGTCAGGACTAGAACCAGACTGAACTCTGCTGCTAACCAGTGCTCTGATTTTGAATGCATCATTTCATCTTTGCCCCTGTGAGTATAAGTTTTTTTCACCTTTAAAAGGGAGGCACTGGACTAAATGGCATTTTAAGTCTTTCTCCAGATCTCCTGTCAAGAAAGCTGATAGTGAGCCATACTTTCTCTCTGTAATGTTTCTGACCTCAAGAGACAATAGATACTATCATCCTTGTTAATACTCACCCATGACCTGAGGGGCATAACTGTTACTCCTAAGTCTTTTCTTTATTAGTTCTTGCAACAGTTGCAGCTGCTGTATGTCCACACTTCCGCTGAATGCTACAAGGGAATCCCCCAGCCATTCATCATGGCACAGTAGAAAGAGTGCTGGTTTTGGAGGCCAGATCCTAACTCTTACATTTACTATTTGGGTGATACTGAGCAAGACACTTAACCTTGTTGTGAGCCTCAGTGCCCTCATCTAGAAAATGAGGAGGATGGATGGGGTGAACTCTCATGTCCCTCCCAGCTCTATGTCTGTAATATGTCATTATATTTCAAGATATAAGAGAAGTGTCAGGTGCTGTGCCTGCCCTTAAAGGAGAAGAATTTACATAAGGAAGAAGTTGAGGCTGTGTTAGAAGAGTATGATTATATATTAGTATATATACAAAAAAAAATATATATATATATACATACAGAAAGACAGTATATATTAGAGTATGAGCTCTAGCCAAAGGCTGAGAGAATGGGAAGTATTAGATGCACAGAGCAATTAACAAAGACGTTCTTCTGGGAGAATCAGAGGTTTAGAGGTAGAACGGATTTCAGAGACCACCAGCTCTCTCATTTTATAGGTGGGGAAATTGAAACCCCAAGAGGAAAAGGCACTCACCCAGATTCACACAGCAAATCAGTGGAAGTACTAAAATTCATTTGGTCCTGGGTCCAAATCCAGCATTCTTTCTACCATACAACTGCTGCCTTCTCTAAGCATTTCTTCTGCCACATCTGAAAGGTACTGATAATCTTGGCTCAATGGCAAGATCAGATTAAGCCATTGTTAAGCTTTTATCCATTCCATATTCTGTACACTGTCACCAATGAAAAGGAGAAAGCGAGAAAGCAATGACCAAAATATTCCTAAGTTATGAGTAATGGTTTTGTTCTACCCTCAGGAGCTGAAGGAAAACAAGGGGCACAGGGTCCTGCAGGCCCAATAGGCCCACCAGGCCCTAAGGGGGATAAAGGAGTATCAGGTGAAAGAGGGCCTCCTGGAAATGCTGGAGCAGCTGGTGAGTGATGGAAAGCAGGAACTGGGAATCTAAAAAAACCATTTGTCTTCCAGTTCTGAAGTCTCTTTTTATGTAATGTTTGAGTCAGGCCCACACCTTATGCTGAAGAGTTGAGGGAGGTTGGAAGGCTTGGACAAGATGGGGAGCATTCTGCAGACAACCAAGTACTGTAAATTGATTCACTCTTGGTCTCTTTCTTGTCATTGAATATTAGGCTCAATTGGAAGCCCTGGTATCCCAGGCCCCTCAGGGCCAAAAGGCTCATCTGGGCCAAAAGGTGATAGAGGATTACCTGGGGAGAAGGGTGCCAAAGGAGAAAGTGGTCTCACAGGTAAGTCAGCCAAGCAGATGATTGAAAAGTAGCTTTCTCCAGTTCCATGGTCCTCCTATTTTCTTAAATTTTAGAGAATGGACAAAGTAGGGTCAGGGGGAATCCAAAGGCATGCCCTCAAGATGCAGAGAGAATTGACAAGATTTAGCAACTGATTGAATATGTGGGGAGAGGACAGTGAAGAACTGAGGATTTCTTAAAGGTTGGAAATCTCAGAGACAGGAAGAAGGGCAATGCCTCTTCTAGGGAATCCATCTGTTCCTTAGACCATATGCAGTTCACTCTGGCAAACACTTTTACAGAGAACTTGCCTTCTTGTTCATACCTTCTTTCATAATTCTCTGAGGACCATAAAAGAAAGCTTCTTTGCAGTTGCTTCTATCATGAAATCTCAACATATGCAATGTTAGAGGAGAGATTCTAAAGTGGAATTTTGCTTTATTGATTCATACATCTTTTTAAAAAAATCAATACGCTCTCAAGAATCTACTATTATTTGTATTTCATAGCAAATTGTATAGCTATGGAAGTGTAGTTTAACTGAATGTTGTCCGTGAAAGTCTATCTATTCCTTTCTTCCATTTTCATCAAGGATACCTTCAGTGTGTACTTGTGTAGACCATTCTCATATATGATCAGTGCATAGCTCTTGAAACTTTCTGTTCCTTTGCTATCTTCCTCTCTTAAGTATGTCTTGAATATTGTCCATTCAGTGCCTTGTTACCTTCATCACGGATGTCTTCTGGGCATTTATGACAAGTTTTAGCTTCTCTTTTCAAAGATCATCTTTACAAATGCCATTGGCATATTCTCACATTGCACAATGGTTAGGAAGGTAGTTGAGTCCAAAAGTGTTGGTTCCATCAATCAAGTAATAAGCATGAATTAAGAACCTACTGGGTGCTAGAGATTATTGGTGCAAAAAAATGGAATACTCCCTACTCTCATTTCATTAATGATGAGGATAGATCACTCTCTATTGTCTATGGAACTAAATAGAAGCTCTTGATCATGGCAATTGAGCCCATTGTAGTTCAATTTGTTTTCAGGGAGTTAACCACCAAGCATTTATTAAAAGCCTACTATATGCCAGTTTCTATGCTAGGCACTGGGGATAGAAATATGAAAGATAAAATAATCTCTACTTTCTTGTCATTAATGGTAAGGATGGACCTCTACAGAAATGCTGACAGATGTTTCATCCTGTTCTACTCCTCCCCCTCTATCATCCTGTATTTCCTGTTAATTATGCAGTCAAATCAATTTGACTGCCATAACATTTCATATAACTCTCCCCTTTCTTGGTATTCAAATGGTTGCTACTACATTATTAGTTCAGGTTTTCATTACCTCTCACATAAATTACTGTAATATCTTTCTAAATGCTCTCTCTGCCTCAAGTGTCTTCTCAACTTGATCCACCCTACACAAAGTTACCAAGGCAATTTTCCTAAAGCACAGATCTGACCATGTTTCTCCATCAGAATTTAATCCCTCCCCCACCAAAAAATGTAAGTTCTTGGAAGGCAGAGACTTTTATTTTTACTTTTTTTTTTTTTTGCATTCCCCAGAACATAGCAGAATGCCTAACACATAACAGGTACTTAATGAGTGCTTGTGATTCACCAACAGCTCATTTTTATCCTGAGGATCAAATATAAACTCCTGTGATTGAAATGAAAAGCTCTGCACAGTATGAGTACAATTCACATTTTCAGTTTTATTATTAATTTCTCCTCTTCACACTATGGTCAAGCCAAAATAGCTTTAATGCTATTGCTCAGACATGACAAGATCGCTGTCCCACATACCCTTTCTTTTTTCCTTTATATCTCCCCTAGTTGATAGTGCCCATCTAATCAAATTACCTTGATTCTATTTTGTGTATATTGTGTATGCACATTTTATCTGCCCTAATAGAATGTAAACCCCTTGAGGGCAGGCATTCTTTCATTTCAGTCTTTGTATCCCCAGCACGTAGCTCAGTAGCTGGCACATAGTATGAATACATATTTAATAAATGCTTGTTGGTTGATCATTTGCAATATATTTATTACACTCTTTTTAGCTCCATCTATAAATGCTTTCAAAACAGAGTTCTATCCATGTCACTCCCTTAAACAAAACAAACAGAAATTTTAGTCTATTGTCTCTACTATAAACTTCAGCTTGGTATTTAAAACTTTATACTATTTGGCTCCAGCCTACTAGGTGTCTAAGGACCTAGTACATAGAAGGTACTACCAGACATACTTTATGTTATTCTCCTCGTGCATTTCACATTCCAGCCAAATTGGCCTATTAGCAATTCCTCATAGAAATGATTCCATCTCTTGCTTTCATGCCCTCCTACAGCCAATGCCCACACCTTGAGGATACTCCATATTCCATCCTCATTCAAGAATCTTAGGATCCATGGCCTAAAGGATCCCTGATGCCTCTAATTGCTAGTGCTTTAATTCCTCCCCCAAATTATCTTCTAATTAGCTTAGAAGTTTTTAAAATTCAAGAACTGTTTTCTTTTTGTCTTTGGCACCCAAGAGACTGGCACATAATAGGAACTTTATAATTGCTTGTTGAATTGAAAAGCTTATTGATTCTAGCTCAGCTGTGTTGATGGCAAACTTTCCTTGGGCTCATTTTCCCCTCCACTGCTCTTTCTTGTTTTTTGAGGTAATACAGCTTGTAATTTACCATCATCTTCCTCTCTAATGCTTTTATCAATTAGCATGTATTATCAATAAATGTTGCCTTTGACTACCACTTTTTCCCACTTGTCATTTAAATTTGCTGCCTGAGAAAATAGCTAGGCTCTTTAGCCCCACTTCCCCCATCCCTGCCTTGCAAAACATATGGATTCAGAATTCAATGATTGTTTTTAAAATAATAGCAACCAGAAGAAATGTCTTTATTTTTCTTCATTTCCCATTTTTTCTCCAAAGACAAAACCTTCTTTGAATGAATGACTTAGAGCTCCTGTAATCACTCATCCTATTTCTCTCACCTTTATACTTTCTTCTAATGCAGTATTGATTTCCTTCTTTGGTCCACATGGGTCACCTGTAAAGCTATAGTTAAGTTCATTCTCTGTACTGTTTTCAGGTATCCAGGGTATCTAAGAATTTTCCTATTCTCTTCTTGAAGAGAATATTAATAATAACCAGGCTCCCAAATACTCCTTGGTCTTTAACTGCTTTTGTTTCTTGATATTGAATCAAATTTTCTGTCCCAGTTTTCTTTGTCCCCTGACCTCCCACCTCCCCAACCAACTTGACCTTGAAGTCACCAATTACTGAGGTAACTAGAGAATCATCAGTATAGAGATAATTGAATCCAAGGGATTTGATGAGATCAATAAGTGAAAAAATATAGAATGAGAAAAGCAGAGGGCACAGAAAAAATCTATTTTATTGTTTTTCAGTCATGTCTGACTCTTTGTGACCCTTTTTGGGGTTTTCTCAGGAAATATACTAGAGGGTTTGCTATTTCCTCCTCCAGATCATTTTATAAATGAGGAAATTAAGACAAACAGGGTTAAGTGACTTGCCCAGGGTCACACAGATAGTCTGAGGATGGATTTGAAGCCGGGAAGAGGAGTCTTTCTGACTCCAGGAAGATCAGTCCATCCACTGAGACACCTAGCTACCCCTACAGAGACCCAAGTTTAGAAGGGGTGACATGGATGAAAATCTAGTGAAGGAGAGAGAAGAAGCTATAAAGATATAGAAAGAGAATCAGTGGAGGGCAGAGTTCCAAAAACCTAGAGAGAAAAGAGAATCAAAGAGAAGGAAGTGATCAACAGTGTCAAAGGTTGAAAAGAATGATGACTGAGAAATTGATTTGGCAATTAAGAAATCATTGCTAACTTTTGAGAGGGCCATTTTGGTTGAATGATGAGGTCAGAAACCAGATTGTTGAGAGTTAAGTGAGAGGAGTGGAAGTGAAGCCACCTGTTGTAGACAGCCTTCTCAAGGATTTCAGTCACAAAAGGTAGAAGAGATTTGGGATGACAGTGGGAATGAACTGATCAAGAGAGGATTTTTTGAGAATGGGCATGTTTTTAGTCAGTAAGGAAGCAGTCAGTAGACACAGAGGGATTGAAGGTAAGTGAGAGAGTGGGTATTAGAGAGGGGGAAATCTGTTTAAAATGGGATGGAACAGAATCACTTGGGCAGCTCGAGGGTCTTGTCTTGACAAGAAGAAGGTCCACTTCTTCATGGGAAAGAGGGATGAACAATGGTGTGAATAGAGGTCTCATGAGAAAGTTTCCATATTAGTGAAATTTTATCTTCTTAAATGATGAATGTGAAATTAATCAAGTATCAAATATACTTATTACATATGACAATTTCTCAGTGGAAAAGAAAATTTTCCCAGAGTTCCCTATCTCTTTTTTATCCCAAAAGTATTACATCCCACTCTGAGTAGCACTTATATATAATTCTTATACAAAAGGAGTTATACATGATCTTGATATAGTCCAAGATGGTCAAATCACTTATCCACATGTCTTCTCAATTATTGCCACACAACCTTGTGGAGAAGTCAGGGAGTTTACATGTCTACAGGAAGTCTGATGCTATCATGTTAGAAATAGCTGAAATTCACCCCAGTCTAGGACTTCTTAATCCTTTGATCATACTGGAAAGTTGCACTACCCTGCAACTCATTGCAGCTGGTGCCTTGGGCCTTACCCATAGTTCGACCTCTGCTGAACTGAGGTTCTTCCAAAACCTCTCTCCTCATGCAGAAACCAATGCTATGATGCAGCAAGTTGTGGCCTTACAGGCACAGATGAAAATCCTCCAAACAAGTTTCTCCAAGTACCAGAGAGGTAAGTGATTTGCAGCTGAGGCAACATCTTTTACCAATTTCTACTCCTTCCTTGGTTCTCTGCATACAGTCTGCTTTTACTGAGCTTTCTAACTCTGCTTACTTGCTATTCATTCTCAGAGCCAAGGCTGATCTCCTGCCTAGTGATAAGCAGAGGATGTTAATGACTGTAGAAAATTTGTTCAAGGAAAAGAAGAAATTTTCTTAGAATCCCATACTTAGAGCTGGAAGGGCCCTTGTTGTTTTCAGCCATTTTTCAGTCAATTTTGACTCTTGGTGACCCCATTTGGGGTTTTCTTGGCAAAGATACTGTTTTGCCATTTCCTTCTCCAGCTCATTTTACAGATGATGAAATTGAGGTAAACAGAGTTAAGTGACTTGCCCAGGGTCACACAACTAAAGTATCTGAGGCCTGATTTGAACTCAAGGTTTCTTAACTGGAAGACCAGCACTCTATCCACTGTATCTTCTAGCTGCCTAGGACCCTTAGAGGTCCTTTCAATCTAATTAAGTTAAATTCATTTAATCTAAGTTAAGTCTAATTTAATGTCCACATTTTAAAGATGAGGAAACTGAGACCCCAAGAGCATAAGTGACTGGACCAAGGTCACACAAGTAGCGAGTCAAGGACAAACTCAGGTCCTTTGTCTCCATTTTCAGCTTTCTCTGTTCATGGTGCCCCACTGCCTCAGAGATCCAAGAATCCCCATCACTTAGGAAATAATTTTTAAGTGGATGGGTTGGGAGTGATGCTTTGTATCTTCTCTTAGTAACACAAATTTGTGACTTAAAGAAGAGGAAGAATTTCAAATAAGGTGAAATTAGAGAGAACAGGACTTTGTTTCAAGGTCTTCCTTCTGCAACATGGAATTATGTTAATGCATTAGAATATCCTTGCAAGCCTGAGGAACAAAGAAAGCCTTGTGAGCTACCCAAAGCATATGAGAGCAGTTTGGTCTTGGCAGAAGGTGCCCAGAGTAAGAGTCTAGACTACTCAATTCACCAACAATAATTTTTCATCCTTCTGCTATTACGTGGTGCTGGGGCTTGAGAACAGGCAAGGCAGCAAAGATACTATTCTGACCATGACTTTCCCTGGTACATTGTTCCCATCCCCCATGTCCCAAGCTAAAGGGAAAGGGACGTTCAGACTTTGCAATGCTTCTCAAAGCTCTCCAAGTCTCCAATCAGTCTTTGCCCAATCCCCTTAACTGCACTATCTTCACTGACTACTGCACTTCATGGTCAATATTTGGGGAGAGCTGGTTGAGTGAGTGAAAATGAATTTTTAATGTCTAAGATAGAATTCGAAGGACTACAAGTGATTAAAGGACAATGGAAAGACCACCAAATTTAGATTCAGATTTCCAGCTCTGCCACATATTCGCTTTTGACTTTGGGCCAATCTCTTAACTTCTTTGGGCCTTAGCTTCCCCATTTGTAATATGAAGAGGGTAAAGCAAATGACTTTAAGGGCCCCTTCCAAACCTAAGTCTAAAATATTATAATGTTCAGAAAAACAAATCATCTACGATCTGTTCAAATCAAGGATTAGGCACATCAAGCCAGAAGCACTTGAAAGAGGAGCTATGATCCAGGTATTGCCTCAGTATATTCTTCAACATCATATGTGGCACTACCAGCCACGTTAAGTTATACAGGATAGTCTGTTCAGCAAAATGGGAAAGACACCGGTTTGGAAGTTAGAGCTTGTGAGCTCAACTGACACCTATTGTCTGTGTGACCTTGGATAAGTCATTTGTCTAAGAAAGAACTGACACTCTGTAGTGTCTCGATCTCCTGAGTGCCACCCTAAGCTCAGAATTAGCTAGTCTCTCTGTTCGTATGCCTTACCCTCTCCTGTGCTTTTGTCCTAGTTGCACTGTTCCCAAATGGCCAAGCAGTTGGGGAGAAGATATTCAAGGCCAGTGGCTCTGAAAGCAACTTTGAGATAGCATTTGCAACATGCCGCCAGGCCGGCGGGCAAGTAGCCTCCCCCAGAAATGCAGCAGAGAATGAGGCTGTTCAGAAGATTGTCACAGCATACAATAAGGCGGCCTTCCTCGGTATGACTGATGATAAGACAGAGGGCAAGTTCATCTATCCAACAGGAGAACCTCTGGGCTATTCCAACTGGGCCCCAGGAGAGCCTAACAATGATGGGGACAAAGAGGACTGCATCGAAATATATACCAATGGCAAATGGAATGACAAACAATGTGGGGAATCACGTCTTATCATTTGTGAATTTTGAGCCACTGGTGAGGAAAGAGCTGTGCTTTATCTGGTATAACCTAGCAAAGAGATATAGGGGATACAGGCTGCTGTAGCCCGGAGGTGGCAAGGACTGCCTGGGGACCATACGTCAGGGAGAGGGCTCATGACTAATAAACAAAAACATCAACACCTCGTGCCAGCTGTGACTTCTTTCACTGTGACTCCGGTTAATTCCATTAGGGTCTGAGACAGGAAAGGGTTGATGGTGTGGACTCCACCATACCTGAAGCCTTCCTAAAATCTCGAGAGCTGAGTCCTGAACCTTCAAGCTCAACAGGCGCTCACTAAATCCCATGTGAAGATGACTGTACTGGGTCACGATCCTGCCTTCCCTAAACTTCTACTGTCACTTCTGAGTTACATTTGTCTCCAAATTAGGATGTGAGCTACTTGAAGTTAGGCTGTCTCCCTTTTCTATTTGTATCTCCAGCACTTCACACATTGTCTGATATACAACAAACATTTAATAAATATTTTTTCCATTCATTCATTCATTCACTATAACCTTACATTCAACAACAGCTTACTGAACATCTATTGCTGCAGGAATGAAAAAGCTTTCTATTAAATGCTTACTATGTACCAAGAACTATACACAGTGCCGGGCATACAAATAGAAAATAGAAATGGTTCCTCCTCTCAATGAGTTCACATTGTACTTGAGGAAGACAACATATCTAGGAAGTGTCAGTCACAGCATGGATAGAAAAGCCTGATTGTCCTTGGAGGGCAGATGGCAAGCCTCAAGAGTCTTTAAGATGCATTGTAGAGTCAAAAAGAAGCCATTGTGGGCAGAAGGGAAATAAAAGCTTTTGTGATTCTTAGCAAACCTGAGATATTACCTACAGAACAGAAATATGCTGGTAAATGTTTAACAACTGGCTCTCCATATACACACACACACACACATATGACAAGTCAGGTGGAAAGGTGCCACCATCTTTAGCGCGCAGTGACAAATGGTAAAGCCTTTTCTTTCCCACTGGAAAAATCCTATCAGTTTCCGATGTTGAACCACTTGATGGTGGCAAGGACTTTGGTGGCAAGCATCTTCTTTTCTGGTTTGTCAGTAGCTATAGCTATAGTGTGTACATGGGCAGGTCCAGACTTCATCTTTATAGGGGGTGACTGCCAGGATCATGGCCATGGGCACTGAGCTAGCTGCATTACTATTCCCAAAGCTCCCGGCTTCAAGGTTTTGGGCTGTTTCTATCAGAGTCAGAGAGGAGAGTGTGTTAAAGGTGGTTTTGGTGGTGGCTTGAGCTTTCTGGCATATTCTATCTTCTGTCTTTCTCTCAGGGTGCCTTGCTATGTCTGCTAGGCTATATATATATATATATATATATATATATATATATATATATATATATCCAGTGGGTGACAACTTGTTAGCAAGTTGGTGGGGATGGTTGGTTGTTTTTCTACAGATTTCCCTAGATGATGGCTGTGAGGTCTGTGACAGGAGAAAGAGCCAGGAAGGAATATCTGTACTGTGCAAGGGAGATTGCCTTAGAATGGTGGGATCACAGACTGCCAAATCCCCAGGATTCAAAGCCCTGAAAAACTAAAGGAAGAGTAAAGGCTATTTTATGGAAAGACTTTTATTTGGAGCTAGGGTTCCTCTACTCACTAGTCATATGATCTTCAGCAAATCACTAATGCACTCAGATCCAGGCCTACTGGGAGGAAAGCACTTTGTAAATGTAAAGTACACTATAAATAGGAGATAGTAATAATCATTATTAGGAAATTGCACGGAGAAATGGAAAGAAAACGGAATTGTGAGTCGGGGGATTTAGGTTCAAATGCCATCTCTGTCACTAGTCTGACCTCAGACAGGCCACTTAACATTTCTTGGACTCAGTTTTCTCCACTATATGTAACCTAGGACTCAAGCCCATTTGAACAAAACTGTTCTCAGTGGTAAAGAACAACTGATCCTCCATGATTGTGTGAGAGCTTGGAAGAGGAGAGCTCCTAAGTCTTCAGACTTTTGGATTATAGAGTGAGGAAACATGAGATTCCAGGATATCTTCATGGAGGGATCTCTGGAGGGATTAAAAAGACTCTGGGAAGAAGCCAACATATAGAGGAGACAGCCCTTCAGTCAGGTAGCCAGCCTCATTTTACCACATTAGAGGCTTCAAAGAAATTCCCTGTGGTTATTGAGAGCTTAATCTCATTTGCACTAATTCCACAGATCTAATCTATTGTTCTATCTGTTTCCTTCTGCCTTTACAACATATCTTACTTACATACATCACCTTCTCTCACACAGCCACCACCCTAATGCAGGACCTCTATCACTTCTCCCATGGACTCTTATCTTCTAATTGGTCTTACTACACAAGTTTGTCTCCATCCCAGAGTGATTTTCTTAAAGCTCAGATCTGACCATGTCACATACCTACTCAGTAAACTCTAATAATCTTCTATTCAAACATCCCCTTTATTCAGTCATTGAAGACATCATCTGAAAGCATCGAAACTGCTTCCAGACACTGCTGCTGCAGAAGCAGCTTTTGCAGACAATAGCTCAGAAGAACCTAGGGTTTTCCCATCTTGCTTCACAGAAATCAAACAGAACCCAGATGCCCCATTCCACATCCCAAAGTTCATCTACAGGGATGGCACCCAAAGCTACACCTCAGCATCCACAGGTGACCCTGAACTAATTACCCAACTTCCTTTCCAAGAATGATCTAGGACCTTTGTACTCGGGGATTTCTGCTGCTCACTCAGTGAGAGAGGGACAGCCTGGCAATGCCGTAGATGCCACTTGGACATCTGGGCTTTCTCTGGGTGGAGAAAACTTTGAGTTTCTATGACAGGGAGTTGAAGGGCAGCAAGTCAACACCTACCAGAATAGAAGAAGACTAGCCCAGCTTCAGCAGCTAAGGACCAATGCCACTTGGCTAGAAGGACCCCAGAAGCCACCAGGTACAGGTATTCCTACTAATACCCCCCATCTTTCATTAATGCTTCCCAAACACATTGTTCTCAACTCATCCAGTTTAGTGCTGCTTTAATAAATATCATCATACACAGCACACTGATGGCTATGTTGGTAACAAGATGAAAGGAAAGTGTTTTGTTATGTTCAGTGTCCACACTCAATTCTCCGAGATCTGAGCAGGAAAGAAGTTGCTTTAAATGAGATCAGACTTGGTCAGGGGACCGGATGGAGATCGACACTTCAAGGGCTGAGCCAGTAGGGGAGACAGAAGGACAGATGTGGCAAGGTTTGCCATAGTGCTTACCCTTTTTAGGAGCTGGAGGATTAAGGCATGGGTCTTAGGAAAGCTAGAGAATACAGGAGCTAGGGTGTCTAGAAAATGGAGGATAACAAGGAACATAGAAACTTTCTTCTTTGGTAAGTGGTTTAAGTGACTGACAATGGGCAAGAAGAATGAGGAAAAGAGAGAAAGTAAAAAGAAAAGAAAGAATAGATGGTAAGCAAATTGTTGACCCCTGCTATTCGAGTTGAGAGAGGGGACCATTCATGAGAAAGTAGGCTTGCTTACCTCTCAAACTAGGGCAGGACTAACCATAATAAGACTTTACAGTTTACAAAGTACTAACCTCAAAACAAGTTTATGGGGTAATTTATCCAAGCACCATTAGTTCTATTTTACAGATGGAGTTCAGAATTAAAGATACTTAATCAGGCTTAATCTGGTTTACCAGGAAAGTGATTGTGTGCACAGTTATCTGAGAAGTTCTCAGTGTGTGCCTTAAGTCTGCTTTTCTCAAAATCCAAAATTATTTCATGGATAATCATTTATAAACACAGTCTTGAGCAAGAATGGCCCAATACATACAGGTGCTTGATGGCCAAGAATGTAATTTCAAATTAATATCCAGCCTGAAAGACAGAAGTTAGAGAGGCCTCCCCAACACCCACACCCACACCCACACCCACACCCACACACACACACACACACACACACACACACACACACACACACACAC
>NW_027187339.1:9697173-9755135 GCF_028583685.1 Petaurus breviceps papuanus
CACACACACACACACACACACACACACACACACACACACACACACACACACACACACAACCCACACCCCACTCTTCTCAATAAAAATGAATCCTGAGGGCATTATCCAGAGTCTATAACCTTGGTGTCTATAGCAAATAGATTTTTCCCCCTCTTCACATTCCTTTTTTTTCCCAATTGGTCCTAAATAATGAATACTAGCTTTTAAGTGAGAAAACCTGGGTCTGACTCCTGATTCTGTTACTCATAGCCTGTGTGACCTTAAGTAATTCAAGAACGCTGCTCACCAATTTACTGTTGTGTACAGCGGAGTGGAACGATAGGTAGATAACTGGACTTGGAATCAGGAAATTTCATCTTCAAGAGTTCAAATACAGACTCAGACACTAACTAAATGATGCTGGACAAGTCACTGAAACCTGTTTGCCTCAGTTGCTCAGGAAATGACAAATCACTCTAACGTCTTTCTGAGAAAATCCCAAATGGGATCAGGAAAAGTCAGACATGACTGAAACAAGCACCGAGGAGACTGTACCATGTCACCTCTAGGTTCCAATCTAGTTCTCAAGTGTAAAACCTTACTGTGTGAACAGCTGACATCCCAGAGAGATCCTCTCACCTCTTATTGCTACAGTCCTTTGTCTGAATACCTCAAATAATGAGAACATAGCTGCCCCCCCCACACACACATAGCAGACCCTTCAACACTGAGATAGCTTCAGTTTTTAAGAAGTTCATTCCTAAATTGAGACCAATTCTCCATCTTTACAATTTCCTTTACTCCCAGTTCTACCTTCCGGGGTCAAGTAGAACACTTCTAGCTTCACTTCTGTACACTCGCCTTTCAGACACTAGACAAGCTCTATCACTCCCTCTCTAAGTTTTCTCTTCTCCAGGATGAACTTCTCTAGGTCATTCACCTGGTCCTAGCTTCACATATTCTTGACTCCTTCACTCTCCTGGTTTTCAGTGGCCTTCCTAGCACACAGCATTCAGAACTGAACATGATACTCCAGTTCCAGTCTGACTATGGCAGAGAACATTAGGACCAACAGTTCCCTTCTTCTCAGTCAACACTAGACCTCTCTTAATTCAGCCTAGGCATGCAGGTCCTTTGGGCAATCATAATACACTTTTGGCTCATGCTGAGCTTGAAGGCCACTAACCCTCCCAGTTCTTTCCCAGACAAATTACTATCTAGCTAAAATTTCCCCAATTCTTTCTTATAAAGGTGATTTTTTTTTTTGCTTTTTGGAGGGCAATTGGGGTTAAGTGACTTGCCCAAAGTCAAACAGCTAGTGTATCAAGATCCTTCCTTTTTCTTTCTTTCTCTCTTTCATTTCTTCCTTTCTCCTTCCTTCCTTTCTCCTTCCTTCCTTCCTTCCTTCCTTCCTTCCTTCCTTCCTTCCTTCCTTCCTTCCTTCCTTCCTTCCTTCCTTCCTTCCTTCCTTCCTCCCTCCCTCCCTCCCTTCCTTCATTCCTTGCTCTGGCCTAAGGAAGATAAATTTTGATCACAGAAACCTTACAAAATATCTCAAAGTTCACGGGCTAGATTTTTTTCTTAAGGACTGTGCCTTAAACCCAAATCACTCTGGCTGTCATTGATTGACCAACAATAGGTCTCCAGTCAATTTCCGGTTGCTCTTTGTTCAGGTCCTGATTGAAGCTGAGTGAATGTAAATAGCAATTGTTTCTGTTTTTGCAACAAACACTAAGGATCTTCCCCTCATTCCCAAGGATCTTCCCCCAGGTCGATTTTTTCTTTTGACCAGGTAAAATAAGTCATTCATTCTCTGCCTCATTTATTACCTAGCCTTAATCACGGAATGGGCATTGCTTCAGTCAAACTGAAACCTGTTAAAGACCTTAGCTTAAAAAAACAACAAGGTCTCCTACTGCATCCAGGGCCATCTCCAGTCATCCTGATATCTATCTATCTATCTATCTATCTATCTATCTATCTATCTATCTATCTATCTATCTATCTATCTATCTATCTATGGCTATTTAACTCAGATATCTCTAGAAGAAAAAGTGAAGCTTGTGAGCACAGCCCTCCCTCACTTAAATCCAGTTGATTGCATGTCATGGCATTACCTCTCTGATGCCATGGTCCTCTTCAGGAATGAAGGACAAACAGCAACAATATAGGGAGCTCCCAGTGAGGAACTTCTGAGGCAGATCAGTACATTCTCCACTAGTTTCAGATAATTTGAGATAGTTATCCCTATGAAATTTCATTTTAATAGATTAAGCCGAATGTTCCATCTTGCCAAGATCTGCTTGGATCCTGATCCTGTCATCCAAGGCATTTTCATGCCCTTTCAGTTTCATTTTTTTCTTTGTGTCTTGGAAGCATTCTGCCAATACTTTTATCAGAAGTGTGGATAAAACTATGAAACACTAGAGTACAAGTGCAAAACCTTGGAACTCCATTTGAGACCTCTAACCATGTTCATATCATCCTATAAATCATATATCAATTGAGGAACCAGCCTTTTCCTCTAGCCATGCAGATCAAATTCACTCTTGAGTTCTTCCCACTAATGATGAACTCTATGGCTTCAGCACCCATTCAGAAGGCCTCCCTAGAAATATCAATATCAGGTTTGTTTCTTTCAAAGGGTGCCCAGTTCATTGCAAGCACACATGTGCCAGAGGTATTAAGCATGAAATAGGTTTACTCAATGCAATAATTGATAAGGGGCTTTCATCTAAGCCCCATTAATGAAACAATAGCTATAGCTCCTGTTTGGTGAACTCTTTCCATTTCCCCAGAGGTTAAATCATAGCCTTGTCAAAACAACACTTCACCATCTAACATTTAATGCAGTTCTAGCACTGTGAACAGAATTGAGGTCCCTCGGTGAAGGGTACCGTTTTCTTCTTATCTGCTTGGCCTCACTCACCACCCTTGCACAATGTCTCAGGCATTTTTCTGTCAGTACACCTCTACCTACCCTGGTTGCCACAACTTTTGGTCTGCAGTTCTCTGTCTCATTGGCTGGATACTACATCTCTCATGCATTATGATTCCAAACAGAAGATTCTAAACTGACTTTCTGTTTTTAATGTCTTTTGCTTTGTCCTCCATTTCCCCCCTTAAACAGAGCTACAGCTCTGTTTCTCATTTCTTTTTCTAGAGAATCGTTAATATTTCCTATTTTGCATGATCTTTCAAAGATCTTGTACACTGATACGTGTATCACTGATATTTAGACTTTCAACTTGTACACTGATATGTATAGACAAAGGGGGGAAAAACTGTTCAAAAGAGAGATTAGGCAAATCATGTAAGGAATGTTTGTGGAAAGAACATTAACAGCTGAGGGAACCACAGAAAGCTTCTCTGAGGAGGTGGTATTAGAACTCTAGGCAGCTATGTGGCACAGTGGATAGAATGCTGAGCCTAGACTCAAGAAGACCTTGTGTTCAAATGTGACCTCAGATACTTCTTAGCTGTTTAACCTTGGGTAACAAGGTTTGCCTCTACTAAAGGAAAATGATAATGGTACTTACTTTCTGGACTTGTGAGAATCAAATGAGATAATATTTGTAAAGTATTTAGTTACCATATTTGTTATTATTTTTTGTTATTTGCTACTTGTTATTATTTTTTATTATGTGCTACCTGGAAAATGGGGGAAAGGGGGATTTTTTTAAGAGGTAGAAGAATTTCATAGACAAAGTCCCCCTAGAAATACAGACACAAGAAGTCAAGGAACAGGAATTTTGGCAATGGGGATAAGAGCTATCTCTGTGACTAAAATAAGGTCTGGGAAACACACAAAAGGTTTTAACTGGATTGCAACTGAGATGAGTCAGAATGGTCTCTGAAAATGAGGAAAATGAAGGGGGTTTTTGTCAGCTTAATGGCACTCATTCTTTATTCATTCAGCTCTAGATCTGAGAAGATGCACCTCCAGGGTACTTTTCAGTTTCTCCTGCTGGCAATATCACTGACTGTGGCCTCTGAGAAAGCCACATGTGACTCTGAACCAAAAACAAACACATGCAATATTGTGACCTGTGGACTGCCTGGGAGCAATGGGCTACCAGGTCGAGATGGGAACCAGGGTCCAAAAGGAGAAAAAGGGGACCAAGGTATGTAAAGCAGATCTCCCTGAGTGATTTCCTGTAGGGATGGTATTATAGAAAAAGTGTTAAAGACAGGAAGACCTGGCTCCCAATCCTGCCTCTGAAACTTGAACTGTGTGACCATGCACAAAAAACAACCTCTCTGAGCTTCATTTTCCTCATTTATACAATGGGGATAATGACACCATTGGTACTTACCTCCCAGTATTCTTGTGAGGCACAGATGAGATGGATGATGTATGCAAAGTTCTTTGCAACTTTTAATGCAGTATAGAAATGTCATTTATTATCATTCTCTTCATCTTCTCAACAATTATTTGCTAAATATTTACTCATACAAGACATCATACCTAAAACTGTGAAGTAGCAAAGATTGCTAAAGACATGGCCCCTGACCCAAAGAACTTGGTACCGGAATCTTACACTCCTATTACCTCCACCACTAGAGCATGGGAAGGTCTTTTTTTACTGGGGGCTTGATTTACCTCTGAAAGGAAGGCTGAAGACTGAGGCAAATCCCAGGGCTCTGGAGAGAAACAATAGCAAACTGTCACTTGCCCAGTGGGCAAACTCATTTGTTTCAGGTCTCTGTTGACATTCCTAGGTTGTAAACACTCAGCCACCAGTAAGCCTCAGGTTCACTTCCAAAACAGGAGGTCAGTCTGCTCCTAGTCATGGAAGGAAGAGGGTCAAATTATTGACTATTGTCTTTTCTCTCCAATTTGTCTGATGATAAGGACAGAGAGGAACTCTAGGCCCTCCTGGAAAAGTTGGTCCCGTGGGGATCAAAGGAGAACAAGGTTCTCTGGGACCCAGAGGACCTAAAGGAGACAAAGGAGACATTCAAGGTGAGTTACCTATTTGACTTGGAAGAGAACAGGGATGCAATTGGAAAAGTAGAAGGAAAGCAAAAAAACAAAACAAAAAACCACCACAACCACCACTAACAACAACCAAAAAACAATTGTATGGAAAATGAGGGGACTCTACTCAATTTAGTTCAATATGTATTTATCCAGGATCTACTCTGGTAGGCCAAGACTCAGTTTCATTCTCTAGATCTCACAGTCTAGCTGAAGAACTAGGACTTATGTGAAGCAAGGAAAAAAGAGAACTTATAGCTTGTATTACGCAATATTTTCTTTAGGAATGTAGAGAAATGGGAAATTACTGTGGATCAAAACAATTTGTGGTGTCAAAGAACTGGAAATTATGAGGATGCCCTTCAATTGGGAATGGTTGAACGAGTTACAGTATATGATTGTGATGGAACACTACTGTGGTAGTAGAAATGATGAGCTCAATGGTCTTAGAAAAACGTCAAAAGCCTTGCATTAGATAATGAAGAGAGAAATGAGCGAAACCAAGAGAACATTATTTACAGTAATAGCAATATTGTTGTAAGAGCAATTTTGAACAAATAAATAATTTTGACTATTATAAATACCTAAATTAATTACAAAGAACATATGAAGGAAGGTGCTATCTGCATCTGGAGAAAGAACTGATAAATAAAAGTATGTATAGGATAAATATATACACACATATATATATACATATGCATATACACACATATGCACACACACATATACACATATATACACACACACATACACACATACGAAAGCTTTGCTAGTAACCCATGTCCTGGCATATAAGTGCTGAACTTGAAGTCAGGAAAATGTGGGTTCAAATTCCACATGACACATTTTCTAGCTTTGTGTTCTTGGGCAACTAACTTTTACCCCTCTGGGCCTCAGATTCTTTGGCTCAAAAATGAATTGGTTGAATACAGTGACTGTCTCAGTTCTTTCTAGATCTGAATCTATGGTTCTAGGATCTCTAGGAAACATTTTTACCAAAAGTTTTAGAAGTTCAGAGACAAAAGTACAGAGAGGTAGAATAAGAAGTTGGAAGTCACACAGAAATAAAAAAAGGCTAAGGAATAGTTGGAAGACCAATTACATACATATACACACATGTGTGTATGTATTTCTTTTTTTTTTAGCAATTGGGGTTAAGTAACTTGCTCAAGGTTACACGGCCAGGTGTTTCTGGGTGGGTGCTAAGTGTCTGAGCCCGGGATTCGATCTCCAGGTCGTTCTGACACTGGAGCCGGTGCTCTTACTCGCTGTGCTACCTGGCTGCCCTATGTATGTGTTTCTAATGGTAGCCATCCCTAGAGCAATGGGACAGGAGAGGGAAGAAAAAAGAGAAAGAAATTTACATGATAATATATGTGTATATATATATACATATATTAAGTTGGACATAATAGATTTGCAGTTTCATGTGCAAACATCTTTTTTATTATATTGTTATGGAAATTCTTGTTTATTCCATAAATTGAAAATAAAATTAATAAAAAAAATAAAAAAATGATTACAAGAAGTCTTTATGAAGGTGTTGGACCCTGAAAGGATGGAAAGGATTTTAATGGGGAAGGGCATTTTAAGCAGATGCCTTTCTAGGCATCAGTAAAGGTAAGGAATGAGCAGTGAAAAGATAATGTGAAGACTGGTCCAACCAGAGTGGAAGGTGAAAAGGAGAGATTAGTGGGTTAGATAAGAGTTGATAAGTTGACAGCAGACAGCTTTGAAGAATAAGAAAAAAATGAACTAGGACTTAAGCCTCTAGGTAATGAGGAGCCCCTAAAGGTATGGTCTCAGGAGAAGGATGTGGTAAAAATAAATAGAAAGAAAATCTAGTAGTGTTGTACAGGCAAGGGAAGGTAAAGAAATGGAAAGGAAGGGAGGACAAAAATGAGGAAAAAAGGATAGAAATAAAAGGCCACTTAGTTTATAATTATAATTTCTTTTAGCCTAAACTATAGTAGGAGAAACAGGAATGGAGAGGAAAATAATAAAAGAAAGAAAAAAATGAGTTGTGAATGCATAGAGGGAAACATTAATCTTGGGTCAGGAGATAAAAAGAAAACTAGAAAATGAAGGGAAACTAGGAAGGAGAAGTTATTTTGCTATTATCTCTGAGACCCAGTACCACCCTGATAGGACCATTGGAATATCTCATGAAGTTGTCTTGTGAAGAAATCCCATCATGTGACACAAGGCAAAAGATTAATTCCTTCCCTCCTCTTTTACACTTCCAAATGACTTAGGTCTTTGATTTCAGGGCCAGGTCTGTTCCAATGTGGCATGGAATGGGGGCCCTGGTATTGAGCTCCTCTATGGATGGGATATGTCTTTCTCACTAGGGGAAAAGAAATCAAACCTTGGCCTCTCAGAAGCATTACATAAGACCCAATGGAACTGACAAACCATTTTTGTCTTTCAGAACTGATTTCACTCAAGGCTCAAATAACTGTTTTGCAAGAACAAATCAGTACGTTGAAGGCTTTCATCAGCAAACATATCAAAGGTAAAGAATTTAACTTTAAGACTAGAGCTAAGGTGTTTGCTCATGAGATTGGTGTCATCCACCCTTCCTCACACATTACCCTTCTAGTGGCTCCCTAAGTTCAGGCTTTCCCAAACCTGCATGTGGCAGTCACATTCTGATCTATGGAGTATCACACTACAAAGGCAAAACCACTCTTATAGCCTTCAATTAAAGTGAAAGCTTTGCTAGTTACCCATGTCCTGGCATATAAGTGCTGAACTTGAAGTCAGGAAAATGTGGGTTCAAATTCCACATGACACATTTTCTAGCTTTGTGTTCTTGGGCAACTAACTTTTACCCCTCTGGGCCTCAGATTCTTTGGCTCAAAAATGAATTGGTTGAATACAGTGACTGTCTCAGTTCTTTCTAGATCTGAATCTATGGTTCTATGATCTCTAAGAAACACTTTTACCAAAAGTTTTAGTGGTTCAGAGACAAAAGTACAGAGAGGTAGAGTAGGAAGATAAAAGTCACACAGAAATGAAAAAAGGAGAAGGAGGAGGAATAGTTGGAAGCCCAGTTCCAATGCCTTTTTGGTCCCCTCCTCAAGCCACAGACCCTGACTAGTTCTTCTACAAGTTAGAATTTTGAAGAATTAGTTAAATTTCAGAATCATGATTTTGGAGGTGATTTGGGCATCATTTGGTGCAGAAGCTCCTTAATTGGATATCCAGAAAACTTTTAAATGATAATTTGTAAGAAAAAATATTGTAACAACTGTCTCCACTATAATTAGTTTCTTTTTAAATCCTCTCTATTTTATTTTATGTCTTTATCAACATTACTCAGAGACGAGGACCATGATACACAAAAAAGGTGCGGAACCCTGGCCAAGCTCTGCTGCTCTCCCCTTACCGATTAGAAAACTGAAGCCCCTAGAAGGCAATTGACTTGCCCAAGGTCATGTACAATTAGCCTGCCTCCCCAGTCCAGTGCTATTTCCTCAGTCTAGTCCATTCCTTTCCACTCTACATACTGTGCTAGACTCCATTGGATGACAAATACCTGACTTTCTTCCAGATACCTGGTAGCAGCAAGGGAGTTGGTGCAGGCACTTCAAGGGATGCCTTGTTCCCCAAGCTTTGGATGAGAGAAAAAAACATTTCTGGATTGAAATGGTATCCCCCACTTTAAGGATCGATTTGGTCACTGTAAACCTATGCTAGGATGCATTCTGTTGGCAGTAGGAAAAACCAGATGAGATCCTGATTATAACTCCTGTTCTTGGGATGGGGAGGCATGGCAGGAATGAGGTGGAATCATATTCTGATGTCCCACAAGTCCCATAAGTATGCTTGTTCAGAGTTGAATGTCTACCAAATTCCAGACATTTGCAGAGAATCTGTCTTCTAACATGGTGTGACTAGGTGTCTTCCTTTCTCCTTTATAGTTATGAAATTGTCTGGTATCAGATCTATGGAAGAGAAATGGTTTATGGTAGCAGCATCTGAAGGGACGTTTGAAGAAGGAAAGAAAATATGTTCACACGTTGGTGCCCCACTGGCAGCCCCCCAGAATGCCAGGGAAAATGGAGCCCTACAAGAACTTGCCCAACAGTTTAATAAGAACATCTTCCTGGATATAAGTGATGAAAAAGCAGAAGGCAAATTCCTGTACTGGAATGGGCAAACTGTCAGATATACCAATTGGGCATCTGAAGAACCCAATGGCGGTAGGAAAGAGAACTGTGTTGAAATCTATGCCAATGGACAATGGAATGATCAGCTCTGTTCAGAAAAAAGGCTAATTGTTTGTCAACTTTAAGCTGTACCATAAGTTTTTAAGGGGGAACTGGGTTTTCTGGTGTTGCTGGCATTTTCTTAAAGGATTTCCGAGACAGCAGCTTTGCATTCATCTATAAGATAAGTACAGAACTTGGCACTTGTCTTGATAACTTAAATAACATTTATCACAAATTTGCCTGACATTATGCTCTCAAGAGAGAGACTTATTTCAAAGGAAAAATCTGACCAAGCTGGAGTACAAGCCCTGTAGATAATGAAATAGGAGTTGGGTGAGGGGAATTTCTTCAAAGACTTTAGTACTATGTTTTGAGAACATACATAAGAAACCAGTAGAAAAAATATCTAATAAGAGCTGCAAAGATAGGCTATGGCCAAAGGGGGAAAGGGCATTTCAATTTGGACTCAATATTGTGAATGACAGCTCAGAGAGTGGGATATCATTTTTTAAAAAATTATTTATTTACTTTTAGTTCACAACATTCAGTTCCACATATTTTTGGGGTTCTAAATTTTCTCCCCCTTCCTCTCCTCCCTCTCCCCCACCATGGTGGCATGCATTCTGATATAGGCTCTACAAATATCTTCAGATTAAATATTAGTTAAGTTGTAAAGAAGAAGTATAACCCATGAAATGAGCAACAAGAAAGAAGGAGCAAAACAAAAGAAAAAAAGAGAGAGAGAGCAAATAGTTTGCTTCAATCTGCATTCAGACTCTATATTTCTTTCTCTGGATGTGGATATTGCTTTCCATCATGAATCTTTTGGAGTGGTCTTACAACCTTGCATTGCTGAGAGGTGCCCAGTCTATCAAAGTTAGTCTGTAATTGTGTACAACATTCTCCTGGTTCTGCTCTCCTCACTCAGCATCAGTTTATATAAGTCTCTCCAGTTTATTTTGAAGTCTGTCTGCTCATTTCTTACAGCATGATAGTATTCCATTACATTCATATACCACAACTTGTTTAGTGATTCCCCAGTTGATGGGCATTCCCTTTATTTCCATTTCTTTGCCACCACAAAAAGAGCTGCTATGAATATTTTTGTACATATGTTTCCTTTTCCCACTTGTATGATCTCTTTGAGATACAGCCCTAGAAGTGGTATTGCTAGATCAAAGGGTATGCACATTTTTGTAGCCCTTTGGTAATAGTTCCAAAGTGCTCTCCAGAATGGTTGTATCAGTAAACAACTCCACCAACAATACATTAGTGTTCCAATTTTCCCACATCTTCTCGAGCATTTATAATTTCCCTGTTTTGTCATCTTAGCCAATCTGACTGGTGAGATGTGGTACTACAGAGTTGTTTCGATTTGTATTTCTCTGATCAATAGTGATTTAGAGCATTTTTTTCATATGATCATAGATATCTTTAATTTATTCCTCTGAAAACTGCCTATTCATATCCTTTGACCATTTATCAATTGGGGAATGATTTGTATTCTTAGATATTTGACTCAGTTCTCTGCATATTTTAGAAATGAGGCTTTTATCAGACACACTGGTTGTAAAATTCTTTCCTAATTTTCCACTTCCCCCCTAATCTTACATTGGCTTTGTTTGTACAAAAACTTTCCAGTTTAATGTAATCAAAAGTTATCCATTTTGCATTTTGTAATGCTTTCTATCTCTTGTTTGGTCATAAAGTCTTCCCTTCTCCATAAATCTGACAGGTAAACTATTCTTTGCTTTCCCAGAATGCTTACAGTATCAGTTTTTATAACTAGATTAGCATACAATTTTAAAAAGAAAATATTTCAACAGTGCATGTTATGGAATGATATTGGAAATATCATGGGTCAAAAGCAGTTGTAGAATGACCAAATTTGAAAGATGGATCAAACTAGAGTCCACCCAAAGCACAAATCCCCTTTACAAGAGGTCCTCATCCCACTTTGATAGAAATGACAGAAACCTCACTACATTCTGAGGCAGCATCTTTCCATTGCCAGCCAGTTCTTCAAAAGTTCTCTCCTATAAAGAATTCAAGTTCCCCCGGCCCCTCCCCAAAACAAACTTCCAGTCACTGATCATAGTTGTCTTCTCTGTAACAACACAGGGCAAATCTAATCTATCTTCTACTCACCATTACTAACTACATAAAACTTCTACATACAACTTAAAAAAAAACCACTGGAGGTAGGGATGATATTTCTTCTGCCTCAGGCACTATGTTCTTCAGGATAAACACCCTTCACTACTACCACCATTCTTTTTTATGACTTGACTTTAAGACTTCTTACTAGCCTCTGTAAACTCCTTAAACATATCCTTTTCTTTGTGTCTCTAATGCCTGTATCTAATAGGTTTTTAATAAATGCTCAATGATCAGTTGCTTGGTCCTGGATTCTTTCCTTCAGCCTACTGAGATCTTTTCAAATCTTTGCTTTGTCATACAGTAGAATAGAGAACTATCACAGCTCTGTGTAACCTACAATTTGATAAACCTACTTTCAAATTCTTCATCCAAGTCACTGATAAAAATGATGACTTAGGAAGAGGCAAGGACAGTGTCTAGTTGTATGCTATGAACACTACCAATACTGTCATCTCATCCTGGCTGCCTAAGATGGAAATGGTATTTTTTTTACAGCGATGTTATATTGTGCACTCATATCAAATTTGTATACCACTACAATTGCCATATCTTTTTTACCTGAACCAGACTCTCCAAATGTTTTCAGTGCTACTCTAGAAGTCATTTATCTGTTCCTTATCTTCTTTTCAGACAGGAAGCACTATTGCAACTCATTAAGGAACAGTAGAGAAGAATAAAAGTGATAATGTGTCCACAGGGCATAAGAAAGTTAAACATTCATTAGTTACTTTGTATAATGTTTGATAAAACTCAAATATGCTATTGATGATATTTCCTGAATGCAAAAGCCTAGTTATCCTGTCTAAAAAGAAATGAGATTAGCCTGATATAATCATTTCATAGTAAATTCATGTTGGCTTCTAGTGATCATGGCTTTCTTTTATAATTTCTCGCCATTTGTTTAATAATTTATTCTATCATTTTGACAGGTACTGAGGCCAACATCATTATGACAAGTCCAAAAGTGATTGGTCCCCCTAAATCCCGTCTTCTCCAGCCTCAATATCTCAAATTTCTTAAGCTCATGCTTATTTGGGGTTTCGAGTCTCCCTTGTCATACTCATCACCTTTTTTTTTTTACCCCTATGCTCTCAAACTTGGCAAGGTCCTTCTTAAAACTGCTGTGTCTATATCTGAACATGGTACTCCAAATATAGCAGAATCAGGTCCAATATAGAAGGACCTCGTAACGTTCCTCATTCACCCTTAGAGAGACACCATACTGTAGTGTAATGGGTTTGGGACTAGGAAGCAGGAGAGGTCTCATTCCTGATACTTAATACTACCTGCATGACCACAGGCAAGTCTTTGTCTTCTCTGAGTCTCAATTTCTTCATCTACATAATGGAGATAATATCTACAAATATCTTACAAATAATATCTTGGATTGAGGCTCAAATAAGATGATATATATACACACACACAATACAAATGTCAACTACTATGATGTTCTGGTCACAATATTACTATTAAGCTGCCTAAAATAGAAATATTTTTGACAATCGGGTCATATTGTCATAACAAGTTTGTAGTATACTAATACCCCCAGATCTTTTTCATTTGATCTGTTGCCTAGCCATAGGTCCAAATCCTACACTTGGACAGTTAATTTAATGTCCGTGTATTACTAATAAATTCCATCTTATTTGGTTCTACCAGAATTTTAACCTAATCAAGCTTTCAGAAAGTGGAATAAGCAATGAAAATATCTGCTTTTTAGAAACTGGTTCTTACCAACAAGGGAAAAATTGGTTACTGAAGGAAAAATGATGAGATGCTTGAGAGAAATCAGCACTCTTTTAGAATTCAGCAGGGAGAGGAGCTCATACGTCAAACATGATTTAACATACACCTTAGATTTTGAGAGAGCAAATGTCAGAGCCCAGAGAAAGTCTAAACAATATCCCATGACCTAAAAACTAGAAGGGAAGTTAGCCCTAGAGGGAAACTACAATTAATAACATGCCGAAGATGCAAATATTAATAGTAGTAACAGAGAGCATTATACAGCACCTTACAAAGGACTTTACATGTGGTATTTCTTTTGATTTTTGCAACAACCCTATGAGGTAAGTACTATTATTATCCCCATTTCATGAATGAGGAAATTGAGACTGAGAGATAGTAAGGGACTTCCCCAGAGTCACACAGCTAGTAAATGCCTGCAGCAGGATTTGAACTCAGGTCTTTCTGACTCCCAAACCCAATGCTCTAGCCATGGCACAACTCAAACAAGGAAGAAAAAGGAAAGTAGTAAATGATCTTGATGTAGTTCACAGGGACTGGAAGTTTCCTATATGCATGAAATCACAGGTCTAGTCCTTATCTCTACACAGAGTAAATACAAAAGAGAATGGAAAAGTATACAAAACATGGTACTGCCATTACTAGGTCTGGATACCAAAGAGATAAAAAATAAAAGGAGGGGGAAAGAATCTATTTGTACAAAAATATTTATAGCAACTATTTTTGTGGCTAAGAATTGGAAATGGTTTGCTCATTGGTTGAAATAAAAACCATTTTGTTCCTATTGGAAAAAAAATTGGAAATGGAAGGGATACTGATCAATTAGGGAATGGCTGAACAAGTTGTGGCAACTGATTGTAATGGAATATTATTGTTGTATAAGAAATGAGGAATGGTATGCTTTCAGAAAAACCTGAAAAGACTTAGATGAACTGATGCAGAATGAAGTGAGAAGAATCAGTAAAACATTGTACAAAGTAACAACAATATTGTGTGATGAATAGCTGTGAATGACTCAGCTGTGCTCAGCAGTACAATGATCCAAGACAATCTGAAAGAATTCATGATAAAAAAAATGCTGCCAACTTAACTTAATACACACCAAAGTATACTATTCTTCACTTCCTTTCTATCTTTCATTTTTTTTTGGGGGGGTTGAGTTTTCTTCCTCAAAATAACTAATATGGAAGTATGTTTTACATGATTGTACATATATAACTTTGTCACATTGCTTACCATCTTGGGGGGCAGAGAGAGAAAAGGATAGAATTTGGAACACGAAACTTTTAAAAACAAATGTTAAAAATTGTTTTAACATGTAATTGGGCAGTAAAATAAAATATTATTTAAAAATTTTCGGAAAAAATCCCATAGTACTGCTCCATAAGAATAATTCATTGAGATTGAGTATGAATGAAAAAGACAGAAAAAAAGGTGGGAGAGCACTTTTTTACTTATGTTAGAAAAAACAAATAGGACTAATGGTTAATATAGATATATCAATGATGATAGATTACTGAAAGAAGTCAGAAGTATCTAATTTGCATTTTCCTTGTTTTATCTACAAAGGAGAATAATCTTTATAATAGGAAAGGTAAAACAAAAATTGTTAATAGGGAATTGAAACCTGAGATAAATAAGGAAATAATATTGGATCCCCTAGTGGGTGAGTTCAAGTTACCAGATAAACTGAATGTCACAATATTGGGGGAAAAAACAGAAAAATATGATTACCAAGTGCCTGAGAGCAATCTTTGACAGATTAGAATAGAGAGGTGGCACAAAATTAGGGGATAAATACAGTATTGTTCCAATTTTTAAAAAAGAAAAGAGGTTAAAATATTTAAACTACTTGGAGAGGCTTATACAAACTGATGCTGAGTGAGAAGAGCAGAACCACAAGAAATTTGTACACAATTACAGACACAACATATGTGTGATGACCAACTTTGTTAGACTGGATTCTTCTCAGCAATGCAGTGATATAAGACAACTCCAAAAGATTTATGATGGAGAGAGATGTCTACATTCAGAGAAAGAATTAAAAAGAACAGAGTTTTAATGCAGATTGAAGCAAACTACCTGTTAGAGAGAATGAGGGTTTGGGAAATCACGAGTGCCATACTGAGAGTTTTTTTCCTAAAAATATGGTCAAGGGCTGGCAAAATTTCTGAGATGTATGATAGAAGATCCGACTGCACCAGAGTTAGCAAAGATGGATTGTGCTTAAGTCACCGGATGGCTGCCAAGTAGGAGAGTAGCCATCACAATCATTTCATGGAGTCAAGAGGCCATAGACACTCTGGTTCCTCATGGGGCCTTGTTAAAGAAGTAATAGTAAGGATGGACCCAACTACGATATGGGAGCTGTAGGACAAGTGTGGGTTGGTAGTTAAAGTTAGTAGAGAGGTAAGGAAACATGTAAGCCAGGTCAGGAGGCGAAAATTGCTAGAGGTGACAAATCAGTAAGGAACTGGACTATTCATCCATTTATTCATTCATCAAATAAAATGTATTAAACTACTATTGTAGACAGAGAGCTGTACTATGTTCTGGAGGAGATAAAAAGTTGAGATGAAACACAATCTCCACCCTTGGGGTTTCCAAGCTCAGCCCCTCATTACGTCTCACCTGAAAGGCTCCTAACTGGTCACCTGCTTTCAGTCTCTCTTCTTTCTAATTTGTCTTCAACATAGCTACTACATTAATAGTAGTAAAGCATGCATCTGAGTAGCTCACTGCCCAGTCAAAAAAGTTGGAGAGGCTCCCTATTTCCTTGCTTAACATGTGAAATCTTTCCTAATTTGTCACCAACTTGCCTTTCCCAATTCACTTTCTTTTTTATCTTTTTTTTAAAAAGTCTTTATTTTTGTTAGATTTTTATTTCCAAGCTGTCTCCCTCCCTGCCTCCCAACAACACTAAAGAAGGTCAACATTTGACACAGATATGTGTGTGTATGTGTGTGAAACCATACAATACATACTTTCATTAAAAGTTCTCTCTGGAGGTAGATAACATCTTGTGTCTTAGGTCCTTTGTAGTTGATTTGAATAGTCATCTTGCTCAGAATAGTCATTCACAGTTACTCTCTGAATAATAGTGCTGTTACTTTATATTCTCTTAGTTCTACTCATTTCATATTTATCATTTCATGAAAGTCTTTCCATGTTTTTTCTGAAATCAACCAGTTCCATTATTTCTTACAGCACAGTAGTATTCCATTACAATCATGTACCACAATTTGTTTAGTTATTGACCAATTGATGGACATCCCCTCAGTTTCCAGTTTGCCACCACAAAGAGACCTGATAGAAATATTTTAGAATATGTAGGTTCCTTTCCATTTTCCCAGATTAACTTGGAAAGCAGACCTAATAGTAGTATTTCTGGGTCAAGGGGTAGATGGTTTTAAAACTCTTTGGGTATGATTCTGGACTGTTCTCCAAAACGGTTGGATTGGTTCATAGTTCCACCAACAGTATATTAGTGTCTCTATTTTTCTACATCCCCTCCAACATCTGTCATTTTGGCTTTCTGTAATTTTAGCCAATATGACAGGTTTGAGTTGGTAACTCAAAGTTTTTAAAATTTACATTTCTCTAACCAATAATGATTTAGAGCATTTTATATGACTGTATATAGCTTTGATTTCTTCTTCCAAATCCAGCTTATTCATATCCTTTGACCATTTATCAATTAGAGAATGATTCACATTCTCATAAATTTGGCAAAGTTCTCTATATTTTGAGATAGGTCTTTATCTTGGAAACTGTTTACAAAATGTTCTTTTCCTCAATTTTCTGCCTTTTTCCTATAGTCTTGGCTACAATTGGTTTAATTTGTACAAAAATGTTTTAATTTAATGTAATCAAAATTATTCATTTTATATCTCACAATGCTCTCTATCTCTTGTTTATTCATAAATTCTTCTTCTATCCATAAATTTGATAGGTAATATGTTTCACATTCTTCTAATTTATTTATAATATCTCCTCTTATGTCTAGGTCATGCATCCATTTTGACCTCATCTTGGTAAATGGTGTAAGATATTGATCTATACACATGTATAACATATATCAAATTGTCTACTATTTTTGGAAAAGGGAAGGGGAAAGAGGAAGGGAGAAGGAAAAAAATAGAATTCAAAATCTTGTAAAAACGAATGTTAAAAATTGTCTTGACATGTTATTGGGAGAAAATAAATACTATTAAAAAATATATTGACCTATACCTAGATTCTGCCAGACTGCTTTGTAGTTTTCCCAACAACTTTTTTTTTTTACCAAATAGTGAATTCTTATGCCAAAAGTTTAAATCTTTACATCTGTCAAACAAAAGGTTACTATAATTATTTAAAATTGTGTATAAAACATCTATTCCAGGGGCGGGGAACCTGTGACCTCAAGGCCACATGTGGCCCTCTAGGTCCTCAAATGTTGAATCAGTGGGTGAATCCAAATTTCACAGAATGAATCCCCTTAATAAAAGGATTTGTTCTGTAAAACTTGGACTCTTTCAAAAGGCTGTACCCAAGGTCATATGTGGCCTTGAGGTCACAGGTTCCCCACCCCTGAATTCTATTCTATTCCACTGATCCACCTTTCTTTTTCTTAGCCAGTACCAGGTAGTTTTGATAATTACTGCTTTATAATACAGTTTAAAATGTGGTGCTAGCCAATGCACATTAAAATAAAGGGAAGACAATATTTGTTGAAGAATACTTAGTATGATTAAGGTTTGAGTTTCCTGAATCATTAGTTTGAAATTCTTTTGGAGAAGCAATAATTGAACATTAATGAGAAAAGCTTATTTGAAAAGTCACACATTTATTTGCAAACAGAGAATGCAGACTGTCCTATATATTATAAAAATCATTGTAAAAATAAATTAAAGGATAATTTTAATAGAGACCCAAAAGTGTCATTTAAAAAGAGCTATTTCTTAATGGCATGTTTTGAAAAACATATTTTTCTATTGCCTATATATTGTTTCTAGGTTATATTTTTATTGAAGTTATATCCATATGTCTTGTATTAAAATGAGAACCAGAATGCATTTCCATAGTGTAATACTATTTTAAAATAATAATAAATTGTGAAGAGAAATGGGAAAACTAAAAATCATATTTTTATTTTAAAAATCCAACAGCTACCACTAAACCTTGATCTTAAAATTGTCAAATCACAAGTTGAAAAATGTTTTAGTGAATATAAGATTTAATTAGGAAAAGGGAAAAACACTTATAAATAAATAACGAGCTTTAGGACCTGAATTCAATGAATGCATATAACATCATTTGATTTCCTTTTCATGTTCCATTAGTATTGCATTCGTGGATTAAAAAAAAAGCTTTTTTCCATTTTTCCTACAAGTTCTGTATTATTTAACATCTGATCTGCATTCCTTTTCTAATTTCATTCACTTAGAGTTCCATTTGTTTTAGAACATCACAGTAGTCATCAAGTATATTTGAAGCCACAAGTCTAATGTTTAATCTGATTTACAATTAAAAGATATAATTCTGAGAATTAGTTGCAGTTTTAATAGTTTTTTAAACATTAAAAAACAAATCTCAAAAACTTATTACCAAAGAAGTTTTAGAAATCTGAAAGAGGGAAATATTTTTTCTTTTTTTCTGATTCTGTCCTAACGGAGGACATTAGTATATTCTTAAGAAAGATAAATCTATTTCAACATGTTAGGGAAAGACATTCATAAAGATGAGGGAAAAATAAAACAATGTGTTTTACAGAAAAGTATCTGCAAAGGGCAGTCAGAATGTCCATTTTCACAAGGTTAAGTGTGGTTCCACCAAATCAAAAAGATCTGAAAGAACACATGGAATACTCTTTCTAATCTGATAAACATTCTAACAGGATGGTGAGGACCTCAAACACTGAAGGCTATCAGTTTATACCATTCCAAGGAAACACCAACAAGATTAATAACACATCTGGTTTCCTCTAACAATACTTTGCTTTTATGTAGATTTGGCAGGAAACTTAGACAATTATCTCATTTTATAGATGAAGAAATCTGAAACCCACAAGGTCTCAAACTCAGCATACCCAAGGTCTCACAACATCTGAGCCAGGATTTGGACCCACATTGTCTGGCTCCAACCTTTAAATTTAACCTATTAGTAACCTGAAAGAAGTAAATATCCCACCAGCCTCCAGTGTAAACATGCTCAAATAAGATAGCAATGAATGTCTTCCAGATCATTAGTGAAATAATCCAGATGTAATTATAAACATCTGAGTCAGTATGATGTTAATAAAATGGAATGAGAATCAGGTAACATGGATTTTTAGTCCATCCTCTCTGGGTATCAGGTTGTCTGTAAAATAAAAGGGCTGGACAACATGGTCTCTAACTCTGAGACTTGGGATTTTAATATCTAATTTGAATTTCCTCAGTTGCAAAACTTGGTATAACCATATTCAAAGCTGAAAAGGTATTGAACAATTTGATGGAGACTAATGTTCTTACTGGCTAGATAAAAAAGCCTTTAAACAGTTCTGATAGTGTAATAAAACTGAAGTATGTCATACAGCAATGACACTCTCAGTGATGAGATGCTATTGGAGTTCATCTCTTTCTGACAAAAGTCTGTTGCAATCTTTATAACATGTAATGATTGTTTCTTTTCAAGGAATAACAAATTTTTCCAGTATTCTTATTATGGGATGAGTCATTGGGAATTGTCTTGGATCATTGTATTGCTGAACAGATCTAAGTCATTCATAGTTGATTATCACATAATGTTATTGATACTGTATACAATGTTCTCTTGGTTCTGCTCACTTTGCTTTTCATCAGTTCATGTAAGTCTTTCTAGGTTTTTGTGAAATCCACCTGTTCATCGTTTCTTTTGCCACAATAGTATTCTATTACATTCATATACAACAACTTGTTCAACATTCTGCAATTGATGGGCATCAGTTTCCTTATCTGGAAATGAGAGACTCTGACCCAGAAGTTCAATATAAGGTCTTTCAAAGTCTGTGAAATTCCAGATGAGAGAAATTCAACCAATAGAGATTCCTCAATTTTGTTACTGGTTATTAGTATTGAATATCCTATATGAACTTCCCTTTTCTGGACTGGAGTTTCCTCTTCCATAAAATGATGATCATTGAACTATATGATCTCTGAAGTCACTTGTAGGAGTCTGTGATGCTCCAACTATATTCTTCTCTCAGAATAATTTTACTTTTCATGACCCTGCTTCTCCCTTTTCTCACTTTGGCCCTTCTCTTATTGCTTACTCATCTTGTCAGTCTTTCCCAGTAACACCCCCCAAAAAAAGTGTCTGCATAGCTATATATCTGTTCTTTACATTTCTAGTGATGAATTTCTGAATAGTTCATAAAAAGCACCTACTTTGGGCCCACAAGGTGGAGAAGACATGTTAGAGAAATTGTTTAAACTCATGCCTTTCAAATTTTGAGGAGAATCATCTCAGGTAGCTCCCATATCAAAACAAATGAGCCTTCTTTGCTTTGCCAGTGTAGACATGGCCTGAACTTAGTACATCACCTCTATATTTACTGGCACTTTTACAAAAGTGGGTGATTTATCTGGCAGAGAAAATATTTCTTTTTGATTATCTCCCCTGTTCCCTGGGCCCAACACTATTTCTCTCTTCTTTTTGAATATTTCTTATGCATGTCAAATCAATATATATTTATTGATCATACACTCTGCCTCTTGCCTTTTCATTTAATTCTGCCCATTTCAATGAGTTCCTCTGGGCCTAGACCTGCAGGGCATGCAAGAGGAGTCTGATGAGAATATAGGACAGATAAGGAACATAATTAACAATACAAAGAAGGGCACAGGGGACAATTGGGTTGCAAAACATGGTTCTGGGAAACTCACTTTGGATTTGGATGCAGGGTTTCAAATCAGGCTTTGACTAATTATAACCTAGATAACACTGAACAAGTCTCTTTACCATCCTAAGCCTTGTTTGTCCCATTTGTAAAGGGAGGAGATTGGGGCAGATCATCTCTATGAGAGGTCAGAGGTCCTTTATTTTATTTGCCCAGGTGATATAGCCTAATGGGCCTTCCTTCTGAATGTTGTCCATCACCCAAACATGCTCATATCTCTGCATTGTAGTTCCCAGCACATCAGTCATTTCAAACCTGAAGTTGGAGATACTTATCTCCATTCTACTATTCAATAACTATTAAAAATGGGCAACTTGCTAGAATGTAAAGAACCATGGAGCTCATTAATAATAATATTTGTAACTCCAAGGGTTTTTATAGGAAAATTATTTTGTAACCCCTAAAATTTTATATAAATGTAAGCTATAATTATCTTAATGTTACCAGTTGTGAGGCTGTAGATGATTCATTTAGCCAATCTGAACCTTAGTTTTCTTTTCTGTAAAATGGGTATTATTATATTCAAACCTACCTATCTGGCAGGGTTGCCAGAAGGAAAGTAGCTTATAAATCCTAGATGTAGATATGTTATTGTTCTTTTGTTTTGAAACTACAACCACAAAGCCTTACAAAATATTCTTCTTTTCTTAAACATTCTGGGGGTGGCTAGGTAGTGCAGTGAATAGAGCACTAGTCCTGCAGTCAGGAGGACATCAGTTCAAATCTGCATTTACTAGCCATGTGACCTTAGGCAAGTTACTTAACCCCAATTACCCTGGCTTCCCCCCCTCTTAAAAAAAAAAAAAAGCAAAAGCAATCTGGGGTCCAGGATGTTATTTTTCATTCTCTGCTTTGGAAAAAATCTTGAGCCTTCCTCTACTTCCCAGGTTGGTTAGGGTAATGGTCATAATGTGTACAACAGAATTCATGTTTAGCAGTACTTTCCCCTCGCCCGGATTCCCTATCCCTCTTGACATTTGCTTTTGAAGTTGACTAACACTTTGCTATTACCCTCCTTTTCCCTTTTGGTCCCCAATCATTCCTTCTGCCTCTCCTCCTCCTCCAAATTCCTGACAATGAGCCCATTGGGCTTCTCCCTTTCATCCTACTAACCCATTCATAAAATGGCTCTAAAATTGAATTCACATTTAAATGTTAAGGACTAATGTGTGAGTCCTCCCAAAAGTTTCCATGTTAATAAAGAATTCAAAGAGGGCAAGATAGAATGATAGGATTTCAAGAACTGCGGTAGATGGGTAGGGAACTACAGGGGTTAGGCATGAGGGCCTTGCAGGTAACCCTCAGCTCATAGCACAATGGAAGCTACTGATTAGATCTGTATGTCAAACTAGTTTTCAGTGGTGGTATTGTGAGAAAACACCATTCTATATCACCTACCTGAAACTTACTCCTCTATCAGTATTTCCCCCAGTTCCCTCATTCAGCCATATCTGACTAGCCAAAGTGGTGGTATGAATTAGTATTTTTATTTACTTCAATAAATGTTTGATTGTTGCTTTTTAAAAACAAAAACAAGACCATTACTATTATTTCCCCCTGCCCACCCTACCCTACAGCTATCATGCCTTCAACATTTGTGTTTCAAAGATTCTACCCTGCTCCTGCTAACCTTCTATAGGTGAGTTTCCATATTATGGAAAGAAACAATGAGCTTCTCTCAATGAGTACAAGTCACCAGGCTCAGACTGATTACCTCCTAGGGGACACAAAAAGCTAGCAGATGTGATCACTGAGCCAGAGGTGATACAAAATTAGAAAAGGGAAAATGTTCTAATTTAAAAAAAAATTAGCATTCAATCCTATAAACTACAGGTTAGTAGGTTTGACTTTGATTTCTGGCCAAACTATAGAGTTTTTATTGAAGAAATGGTCTGTGAATATTTTGAAAGATAAAGCAATGATCACTAGAGGCCAGAATAGCTTCATCAATAACACATAATAGTAGGAACAATCTAATTTCCTTTTCTGACACATTGACTAGACAGGGGGATGAAAGGAATATTATAGATGTGGGAATGGGGAGTAGAAAACAAAAATTTATTAAATATCTGCTACATATCAGGCACTATGCTAAGTACTTTATTAAATTTGATCCTCAAAACAATCCTGAGAGGTGGGTCCTACTATGATCTCCATTTTACAGTTGATGAAAATGAAGCAGATAGGCTGATATCCCATAGCTAGTGTCTGAGGTTGGACTTGAATTCATGTCTTCCAGATTATAGACCCACCCATTCTACCCACTGTACCACCTAGATGTTTAACAAAGATCTCCCCAAAGCATTTGACAGCTGCTTACAATATTCTTGGTTAGATGATGGTTTAACTAGATGATAAGTGGTGTCAGAACTGAGTGAATGAAATGACAATACAAGAGTAATCATTGAGAGGTCAATGTTGACTTGGGAAGTCTCTTATGTTGGACTTCAGAGTTCTGTCCCTTGATATACATACATACATGTATATATATACATATATATGTGTGTGTATGCATATATATTATCAATGATTGGATTGGCAATATTGGATGGGAAAGTTGCAGATTAAGGGAAGTAAGTGAAAAAGCTAACACTTCACATCACAGTTAAGTTTCCAAAATGTTTTGACCAGCTCTTTGAAGATGACTAATCTAATGAGATAATATTTAATAGGAACAAATGCAAAATTCTACATTGGGTTCAGAAATCAACTTTGCAAGCATAGGATGGGGTGAGGGTGATAATATCCAGACAAGAGTTCCTATAAAAAGTAATTTGGGGGTTTTAATAAACTACAAGCTCAAAATGATTCAAAGTATGAGAAGGCAGTCACCCAAAGAAGTATTTTCCTAGGCTCAGTTAGAGTGGCAATAGTGTCCAGACAAAGAGCAGTCTACACGTCCCCTCTCATATCATATAAGAAGCAATATATGCATACTATAGTGTCATAAGAAATGATAAAATGAGATCGTTTTCAGTGAAACTTAGGAAGACTTGTATGAACTGGGGTGAAGTGATCAGAATAAGAAAAACTAGCATTTATATGGGGTTTTAAGGTTTTCAGAGTGCTTTACAAATATAATATCATTAGATTTTAACAACAACCCTAGGAAATAGGTGTTATTATCCCCATTTTACAGATGAGGAAACTGAGGCATGGAGCAGTTAAATGTCTTGCCCTGGGTCACATTACTAGTAGGTATATGAGGTTGGATTTGAACTTAGTATTAAGTTCAGTACTCTAACCATTGTGCCAACAAGTTGTTTAATTTATAGAGTTACAACACCAACCTACAAACAAATAACTTTGAAATATTTATGAACTAGAATCAATGAAAACCAGTTATGATTCCAGAGAACCAGTGATGAAGCAAGCTACCCACCTTCTGATAGAGAGCTAATAGATTTAGGATACAGAATGTAACATATTTTTTTGGACATGGGCAATGTGGAAATTTGCTTTGCATGATTATGCATATTTATTAGCTAGTTTTCATTTTTTTTTCAAGAGGGAAAGAGAGGTAGGAGGAATAAGGAAATATGTATTTTATTAATTGTTTTCTAATTGGTCTTCCTGGCTCAGTTCTCTCCCTTTTCCAAAACATTCTCCACTCAGCTGCCAATGTGATTTTTCCAAAGTACAGACTGAAGAATATTTCATAATCTCCATTGGTTACTAATTACCCTCAGAATCAAATATAAAGTCTTGTATTTGGTATTTTAAGTTCCTTCTTACCTTTTCTACCATCCCATTCTTCTTACATTTTACTGTACTCCACTTATATTTTACTCCATAGAGTATCTGTGATTCAGCTACCATGACCTCACATACAGCACTGTATTCCCTATCTCCATATTTATGTACTGTCTATCCCCCATGCCTGAACTACTCTTCCACCTTACCTCTACCTCTTAGATTCGCAGTCTTCCTTCAAGACTCAGCTCAAATCTTATCTTTGACAAGAGTCCTTTCTCACCTATCAGCCACGAGTGTTTTTCTCTCTAGACATTGTCTACCTATTCTGTATATACTGTGTATGAACCTAGTTGTTTACATGTTGTCTCCTCCATTAAAATATGAATTCCTTGAGTGCAGAGATTGTTTTTGCCTTTCAGTCCTTAAATACTTAGCATCGTCCTCATAATCAGTGCTTTAAAAATACCTTATTGACTTGACTTAACTCCTTGCATTTTCAACTTTAAATGTCCCTAAGATAACTTTACTTAGTCGGAAAGTTAGCCAAGTTTTCTTTAAATTGGTTTTACCCTCCATTGCTTCTCTTTGCTTTATAAGACAATTCTGCCCATAACCATCTATTATCCTTTCTTGCAAGATTTTTATAAATGAGTTCTTATTTTAGCCCAGTGTTGCCTTTGGCAGCTATTGGTCTCTATTTGGTAAGTAAATCATGTATTTGCTGCCTAAGTCAAATACAAACAAGTGATCATAATAACCAATAGGGAACACTATTTTTTTTTTTTCTGTGACAGGGTTATACTAAAAGTTTCAGATATTCTTGGTAAAAATATGAAACAAAAATAAATGTATGCTTATTTTAAAAAATATCTGGCAACAAACTGATATCTTTTATATTTCTTAAGATGCTACAAATGTCCTTCATTTTCTTTACTTGTTATTGTGAATATTTTAAGATTTTTCAATATATAAGAAAATTAAGTTTAGTAGTATTTCAAAAGAACTGTAACCTGTAGAGAATATTTAACACTGGAAATCACTAGAAAACATGATTAGGTACTTTTTGAGTAACTTAACATTAAGATATTCTAGCAAGATTAACAGGGGTGCACAGAATCACATACCAAAATGATCAATTTAAGGATTTATTTTGTTCCTACAACATATCATTTCTCAGAACACCATTAATAGAATTTGTATAAAGCATACTAATTATATAAACTTATAAATAGTTATTTTATTTGCAATAATGACTCAGCAGATAGATCCTCTAACATGTTTTTAACATAGCAAGAGTTCAAGCAAGACTGATTAGATTACAGCTGCTTCTGTCCTGTGTGCACTTGTCCTGGTTCCTGAAAATGTCGATAATAACCTTTAAACCTCTGTCAATGTTTTCTGGTTTTGCTTTCAACTTGACGCCAGTGTATTCCTTTGACTCAGTAATGTCTTTATGTTGATTGTTAACATTTCATTCTTATAGATTCTAATACTTTTCCCGATTTCTTGATTGATTTTTCTCAATTCTGGATTTGGAAAAACATAAGTTTTGTGGGAAATGTCTAGAAATAATTCTCACATGGAAACTATCTATGATGTCTTTTAGCATAATGCTGGACTTTTCTCTTAACTTCTTTTTTTAAAATAACATACCTTTTTTATTTTTACAATTTTCTTGTATGAAATTATTATTACGATCTTTGATATTTAAAAAAAATTCTGCAGAAGCATAATAGATTTTACTCCAACTCCTCATTTTAGTTTTGTGTGAATATTTACATTTACAATGTGATTTTTGTAAACAACATATTGTTGGATTCCATTTTCTAATCCATTCTGCTAGACTCTTCCATTTAATGGGTACATTCATACCATTGACACTAGTGGTTATAATGGCTAATTGTCTATTTTTCTCCAGTCTAACTTACTGTACTTTTCTCCATTCTCTTTGCCCCTTCTTTGCAAAGAAAAAAAATATTAAAGAGTACTTTGCTTAACATTAATGATATATTATTAAAGAAATCTATTTTCACTCCATTTCCCCTCTTCTCTTTTCCCTATATCTAGTCATTGATTTTTGCTCTTTATTTACTTTTAATCTACCCCTTCATGTTCCACTCATTGATTTTGGAGTTTGTTTTGATTTTTCTCATGACTACTCTCTTATCTATTCTACTTTCCCTCTTTACTGCTCCTTTCTTCTCCCTTGTCCCCTCTTATTTCCCAATTGAATTTAATGTATATCTATGCCATGCTTTGTGTGTTTGTAAGTATGGTTGTGTGAGTGTGTCAAATACAGTATTTCCTGAATCTGGGTCAGATGAAAGATTAGCTCATGGGGATTCCAGTTCCCCATACCTCTTCTTTTATATTTGTTGAGTCTCCATCTCATGTGCCCTTATTATATGAGGTAGTGCCCTTTTCCCCCTCTTTTCCTCTCTAGTATATCCTCCCTTTTCCCCATCTCCTACTTCTAAGACTATTAAAATAGAACAAAATCATTTTCAGACCATCAATCTGTTTTATTTAACTTTTTTACTTATTTATTTATTTTTTTAATTTTTACTTATGACCCTCAAAGACATTGACATTCCTTTTTTCTTCCCCCTTAAGATATAAGCAATTCATTATCATACATCCTTCACTTCTGATTGATCAAATGCACTTATCTTTCTATGCATTTTTTTTCTTCCTGGGGTTTCATTTCAGTTTTTGCTTAGTTTTGACCTTTACCCTAAAAATATTTATAAGTACTCTATTTAAAGATCTTTTCTTCTCTGTGGTTATATAATCAGTTTTGCCAGATAAGTTATTCTTGTAAATATTTAATCTTTTGCCTTTTGGCTTATCAAATTCAAGAATCATCTCCTTTTCATGATTGTAGCTTCCAACTCTTGTGTACTTCTGAGTGTGGTTCCTTTTTCTGTTAACTCTTGTTTTGGCTATTGGAAGTATGGTTTTATTTTTTAATTTGACCTAGGAGTTACAGATTTTGGCAATAACATTACTAGGAGTTTTCATTTTAGGTTTTCTTTTAGAAGGTAAATGGTAGAGTATTTCTATTTTCATTTTGCCCTCTGATTTTAATAAATCTGGACTTTTTCTACTTATAATTTCTTGGAATATAAAGGTTACTTTTTAGGTTGTATGGGTAGAATATCAATCAATAATCTGATCATTTTTAGATTATCTCTCCTTCACCTGTTTTCCTGGTTGATTTTTAAAAATATTGTATTTCTTACATTTTCTTCTCTTTTTCAAGTCTTTTGATTTTGTTTTAATGTTTCTTTTTGCATCATCAAGTCATTACTTTCTGATTCTGGCAGCCTTTTTAAGCAGTCCTGAAGATGGTGTAGCTTATCATTGTTTCTCTTTGATTTTCCTTATTATTCCTTCTGGTTCTTTTATTTTTCCTTTTGATTTCCCTTTCTCACTTCAGTCTTTGAGGGGTAAAGCATTCTGACAACTTTGCTAGTGTTTTGTGGATGATCTGGGCTCTTCTAGGACCTGACATAGCACCATCTTCACACAATTCCCATCACTACTGCTTTCTGCACTAATAGTTCTGCATTTTAGAACTTGGAGCTGGAAGCTATATAAGAGATCATGTAGTTCAGCCTCCTCATTTTATACATAAGCAAAATGCTGTCCAGAAATCTTGTCTTCATTGTCCTCTCACTCCCAGGCAAACAATGGTTTCAACTTCCTCATTTATTATATCAGGAAGGAAGGGAAACTGATACATTCTTTCACAAAGAAGAATCAAAACTTTTCTTGTCACCTTACCCCAGTGAAGAGAAGCCTGGAGAAAGCATTGTTTAATCCAAAGGAATGAAGAGCTGCTGTTAAAATTTTAGCTCTTAGCAAAGGACATATTTTGAACAAAGGGCCCTAGCATAGAATTTTAGCTCTTGGTAAGGAACCCTTTGAGCAAAGGGCTCTATTGTAGTCAATATTTTGCAGATGAATGGTTATTATGAATTCATTTTGTGGAAAGATCACCAGGTCTGGATTCAGGAAGACCTGAGTTCAATCCTTTCTCAGGCACTTGCTAGCTTTGTGACCCTGTGCAAGTCACTTAATGTCTGTTGGTCTATTTTCTCCTCTGTAAAATGGGGATAATATCACTTATCTCCCAGGATCATTGTGAGGATCAAATGAGATAACAATTCCAAAATACTTAGTATAGTGTTTGGCACATAGTAAGCACTATATAAATGTTAGCTGCCACATTGTTATTATTATTAATAATTAATAATAATAGTAATTATTATTAATAATTAATAATAGTAATTATTATTAATAATTAATAATAATAGTAATTATTATTATTGCTGCTGTTGTTCTGCTTAGGGGTAAGACCAGATGTAATTACCATGTTAATTGGTTCCTGGAATTACCACTGCCAGAATTTCAGGTGTAGTGGTGGTAATTCAAGCTGGCACATGGAAACTAGTACTGCCCAGTCTTTTGTGTAAAAGCTTTTTCAGGTCCTCTGAGCAGCCAGTACCCCTTCAGAGAATCTCTGGGTTCTCAGAAACTTGTAGTTCAATTGTAAAATGAAAATATGGTCCAGGGTTTGGTTGGGTATTTACTACTTCTTAGGTATCTTCTAGTTATATGGGTCTCTGTGTGTATAAGCTCTTAGACCAGGGGGACCGCCAACTCAACTTCTGACTCCAATACACTTTTTCCCCAGAATGCCTCTAAGTGGTACAGGAGAATCATGTATTTCAATATGAACACTGAGGCTAGGGAAGTTATTAGAGTCTTCAATTTAGTAAAGATACTCCCATGCTGAGAATCAATTTGTGGGCCTTAATATCATCACACTGGTGTAGAAAAGTGGAAACCCCAGACCTTTAGTAAAAATAATCGGACCCCATTTAGGGTTTTGTTGGCAAAGATACTGCAGTAGTTTATCATTTCTTTCTCTAGCTCACTTTACCAATAAGGAAACTGAGACAAATAGGGTTAAATGACTTACCCAGAGTCATGTAGTCATTATCTAAGTGTCTAAGGCCAGATTTGAACTAGGGAAGATTCATCTTCCTGACTCCAGTCCTGGTCCTCCTTCCACCTAACTGCCCCATAATAGTCTCCATTATATATACACACACATATATATATGGATGTATGTGTATGTGTATTTTATATGTGTATATATGCATGTATTAAATTTTATTATATTTATAGATAATTTCTTTTATAAGTATATTATATTAAATATTATTATATTGTGTTAAATATATTATATCATATTATATTATATATAAACCAATCTGGAGTTTACTTTCATCACAGTAGATTCATTGCAAAAGCATTATCAACCTCATTCAACAGATGAGGAAATTGAGTCTTAGAGAAATTAAGCAACCTGCCCCAAATCACACATTTAATTATTCAGTAAGTTAAAAAATCTTTATACCCCGCCCCAAACAAATTATGTAGGAGGCCTACCATGTGTACATGTATGTGTGTATATATGTGTGTGTGTATACACACACACACACACACACACACACACACACACACACACACGCACAAATCTCTGCTGCTTGCTGCCAATTAGGTGAGAATTGGGTCAGTATGGTGTGATTGACCTAGACTCAGGAGGCCTAGGGTCTGCCACAGATTATCTGTGTATCCTTAGCAAAATTTTATTTTAAGTTCCATAGAATCTCTCAGATTTTACTCCTAATAAAGTTACGTTCTATTTATGTCTTTCAGTGATGCAGACAAATAAATTCAGCTTCAAGTATTTGCTCATTGCAGGGTTGGAATTGGCAATTTTTGCACCTGGGGCAAACGGCAGGAGGTAGGAGGGGTGGTTCAGATTTCAGTGATCCTGAAAACCTTATCCCCAGCCCCAACATACTTACCATGATAGTCACAGACAATCCAAGAACTACATTTGCCTCCTATTAAAGAACTAGCCACCTACTTGGTTATGCTACTTTTCCTAGCTGGACAACCCATGTCTTGTCTCTTGCTTTTGCACCATCTGTTCCCCATGAGAGGAATCCAGTATCTCCTCATGTCTTCCTTTTGTGACCTCCAGCTCTCTTCAAGTCAGATCAAGTGCTCCCTCTTGGAAGATACCCTTCTTAGTTTCCTCATTTGTTACTCCTTCCCCCAATTTCTTTTCATTTTTTTTTCTTTATCTACTCACCTATTATACATTGTACCCATCACCTCCAGAAGAACTTAAACCCCTTGAACATGGGGACTTTTATTTCTTTGTTTCCCTAGTACCCAGCATAGTACCAGATACAATGTAGACTCTTAAGAGTAGAAAGACCAGAATTTAAGAATACCTTCAAGGATCAAGGTGCATCAATTGATATAAGGATGACAATTTCTTTTTCAGAGTAAAATTAAAACAACTGCTTATAATCATTTGTATTTAAAGTCACAGACAGGAAAAAGAAAATATGAAATAAATCAATGTTAAGTTGAACTGAATTGAAAGAAACTAGCTTGTATAACATTACAATGAAGGGTTTATACTACCTTCTAGTTTCCCTTTTTGGCCCTCCTATGCAACATGTTCATTGATTCTAAGCCAGGTCCATAAGTAGTATAGCATGCATGTGAAATTCAGGTTGCTCAAATGGCATGGCAGAGTTATTCAGGGCTCACAACCACAACCCTTCTATGTGAGTCCCTTTCAAAGATCCCTTCGACTGACAGGATACTGATGGGTTTGTCCATGATGAATACTTACCTGATAATTAAATTAATCTGTAAATAATTTAAGTGTAGGTCACCCACAGCATGTGCTGACTTCAACCTCAGTTAAGGGGATTCAACGTTTCCTGAGCCATTGTCTATGTTGCCCAGTTTAAGGAGGCAGAGTAATTCTTTTATCTCACTTGAACTTGTAAGGATGGAGAAGGAGAAAGATGTCTGAGTAATTTCTGGGTGTCCTATATTATTGGCAAATTTTGAAGATTCAAGGCTGATACTAAGCATCATGTTGGAGATGCTTGTTTTTCTTATAATGTATACAAAGCAGTAAAGTACTCATAATTGTCATCCTTTCCCCTCCTATTTACTATTGGGCTATAACTTTAAAAGCAGAGAAGCAGCTTGGTAGATTTATATCTTTTAAAAAAAACAACACTTATGAAAAACTAAATTATAGGAACAGTTAGGGCCTTAGTTTGGATGGGTAGTTTTTATAAGGCAAGTTTTTATTTCTTCAAAATTTTAAGTTCCATAGAATCTCTCAGATTTTACTCCTAATAAAGTTACATTCTATTTATGTCTTTCAGTGATGCAGACAAATAAATTCAGCTTCAAGTGTTTGCTCATTGCAGGGTTGGAATTGGAAATTTTTGCACCTGGGGCAAATGGCAGGGGGTGGGAGGGGTGGTTCAGATTTCAGTGATCCTGAAAAGCTGGCAAATAGTAGGGGCAAAGAAGAAGGAGACAGGAGAGATGAAGTGGTACAGGAGGAGAGAGGAAGTAAACCCTGGGACAAGGTTGACTAGGAGACCGGGTGGCCTGGGGAGGAAACTCACAGAAGTAGGAAGAGGAGAAAGCTGAAGAAGTGGGACACTTTCTAAATTTCTTGACCCAGGGGGAAGGAATCATACTACAGAAGGAGAAGCCCTTAGGCACTGGACTGGGGATGGGAGGGACTAGTGGTAGGGAAGTGAGCCTGGGAAACAACACTCTAGAAATATCTTGCCCTGATACTGTTCTCTGGTGGCCCCACAGAAATTGCTGAGACATTTATTTGTAAGTTCATAACTTCTTTGATTTATTATTTTAATAACCCTTCCCAATCACGCATTCATGTTTTCCCCTGTAAGTTTCCCATAAACTGAAGGAAGGAATCTATGATAATTACAGACATCAATGTCAGAGAGATGAAACAAGTCTCAAGTTCTCCAGCAAAGTTAATCTCTATGGGAAGGGAACTCACATCATGAGTAGAGATTGTGTTTATAGAGAAAAAGTAGAAAGAGCAGGCATTGAGAACAGAACTGGGGTAAACAGGGGTGAGGTGGCATACAGAGGGGGTGGTGGGGTATGCAGGGGTGGTAGGGTACATGGTGAGGGGGCAGGTACTTGACACCTATATACTTGGTGATCACTGAGTGAAAGCATGGGGCATTGTACTCAAGTTGGTGACTTTCAGCCTTCCCTCAGAGGGATCTTGTGAAAATGTTCAGGAATAATGGTCTATTGCCCCTGGGTTCACTTCCCAGAGCAAAGCAGATAGGAGTTCAAACCAATAAAACTTCATTTGCTTTGATTCTATTATTCAATAAACCTTTACTGAGTGCCTTCTGCTTGCCCAGGCCTCGGCTAGGTACCATGGAATCTACAGGAGAAGACAAATTCCTATCCCTTCAGAAGCTTAAACTCAAGTTGGGGAGATGGGTATGCCCACTTGAAACATTAAGTAACTTGACCAGGCAGTAGGTGGCAAACGATAATTGGAGTGGCACAAACTTCTATAGGCTCCAGAGTGGAGATTACTGTAGAATGACAGTCATATGTGGCCACATGGAAAAGAGAAATGAAACTTTAGCTAGGCCTTGAAGGATGGGTAGGACTTAGGGAGAGAAAAGGTATAGAAAGACATGGGCATTTCTGGCAGGGTAAACGGAACTGATTTTCATTTTGTTTTATGGGCTATAAATAGGATTTATTAACAACTCTTTGTCATAGACTCCTATCTGAGAGTTAGAAGATTTTAACCCCTTTTGGGCCACCAATACTTGAGCTAAGTGATTCAACCAAGTTCACCAGTGAACCCTTCATTCTTTTGTCCAGGTTGGCCAGCTCTAGTGGGGGCTCAGAACTCACAGATAGCAAGGCGACTCTTGGAGCAATATTTATCATTCCATGTACCATCTGCGTACATTTCCACGCAATTTTCACTTCCTTCCCCATCTGGAGTTCCTGAATACCAGTTGGTGTAGTTCACAGGGGATCCATCCAGGTAACGGAACTCCCCTGGTATTTTTCCCTCTTTCAAGCCAAGGAAGGCATATGTATTGTGTTTCACCACAAGCTTCAAGATGGCCGCATTCTCCTTTTCATTCCTTGGAGTAGCAATAGTGCCTCCCATCTCATTGCAAGTCATTTCAATTGTGAGAAAATCAGAAGCCAGGCCACTGGTGGCAAAAGTCTTTTCTCCCACTTGAACCATAGTTCCATATAACTCGAGAACTGGAGATTAAAGGCAACAGATTCAGACCAGCTTCCTCTTTGTCCTACTTTTTCTTTAATTTTTTTTATTTTTCTGCATTTATTTCTGTTTGTATAAGCATGTCTGAATATTTCTCTATATGGGGGTATCTTTCTTACCCTGTTTTTCTCTCCCTATCTCTATCACTTTATTTCCTTACTAACTCTTTCTGTCTCTTTCTCTGTATGTTCCACTCCACATACCGTGTTTCCCCGATAATAAGACACTGTCTTATTAAATTTTTGGACAGAAAAAAACCAGAGGGCTTATTTTCAGGGGAGGGCTTATTTTAATGAACATTGACAGCAATTTTAATAAACAGGTAAATGTGAACAAAAAAATGTACCTTTATTCAATAAGCAAATCACTGGGGAAGAACAGGATGACGCGCTCACTGCTGCAGCTCTGATTGGATGCAGCTCGGAGCTCAGCATGCGTTTCACCCGGTGGGGGGAGGGGGGGACGGTGCATATAGAGGGTACCGTAATGTAGCGTGTAGCACAGGGGATCACCTTCACTACAGTAGCAATCTCAATAGGGCTTATTTTCGGGGAAGGGCTTATTTTAGAGGAATCTTACACAGTAAGGGGAGGGCTTATTTTCAGGATAGGTCTTATTATCGGGGAAACACGGTAGATCAATAAAATCCTCTGCTTGGCATTTTAAAAAATCCACTAGGAAATCCTGCATTCATATACTACCTCTGACATTTATTAGCTATTTGACCATTATGAATTGTGTGATGTTGGATATTACTTAAGTTCTCTGGGCCTCAGTTTCCTCTTCTGTAAAATGTAGATAACAATGGGCAAGGCAACTAGGATTGCTTGATGTACCTAGAGTTCAGAAAACTTCAATTTGAATCCAACATCAGGCTTTTACTAGCTAGGTGATCCTGGGCAAATCACTTACTTCTTTTTTTTTTGCTTTTTGGAGGGGAGAAAGTAGGGCAATTGGGGTTAAGTGACTTGCCCAAGGTCACACAGCTAATAAGTGTGAAGTGTCTGAGGCCAGATTTGAACTCAGGTCCTCCTGACTCCAGGGCTAGTGATCTATTCACCATGCCACCTACCCACCCCCCCTCCACTTAGCTGCTTTCTATCTCAGTTTCCTTCTCTGTATAATGGAGATAATAATAGTCCCTACATCCTAGGATTGTTGTGAGGATAATTTGAGACAATATTTAGAAAGTGTTTTACGAATCTCAAAACACTGCATGTGCTATTAATGCCAGAGGACTGATTTGGAGTTCAAATGAAAGATATAAAAATGAAACATATAAAAATTTAGCAAACTTTAAAGTTATTGTTATTAACCTTGTCATTTCGACTGTGGGTTTTTGTTACAACGATTGCTGCCATCATAGTCTTTTATCCTATTCTTCTCCTCCTGGTACTTTCCAGTCTAAACTGGCCCACTAATTGTTCCCCACAGGTGATGTTCCTTTGCACAGATGGTAGCCCTATATTCCCATCTGAACTGTGCTTCCAGAGCACCTTTTCTGTTAAAATCTCTAGCTCCCTTCAAATTCAGGTGTGACTTCCTCAATGAACCCTTTCTTAATTTCCCTAGTTGTTAATAGTTTTTCACTACTGAAACTACTTTGAGGACACTTTGTACATACTTATCTCTGTACATGTCACATCCTTCCATTAGAGTGTAAGCTCCCTGAGGACAGAGGCATTTTAATTGTCCTTATGTTCTAAGCACCAAATATGGTGCCAGGAACTTAATAAATATTAATCCAATTTAATGAGTACTTATTAAGTAATTCATGTTCTCGGTTATTCTAAGCCCTGGGAATACAAAGATGAAAATGAAATTGTTACTGTTCTCTAGGTATTACATTTACTATATTCTATTTGGCGGAAGGGAGGAGAGAAATATCCTATACATAGTTAAAAAATACACATGATAAACACAATGTAATTTTGGGTGAGTCAGGAAGAGCCTCTTGGTGAGGTTGAAGCTTGAAGCAATTGTTATGGGAATGGAAATTTAAGATCTTCCCTGCCCCTAGGCCCTTTGATAGGATTAAGTGCACCTGGAGCCTGTGGTGGCTGGCTTGGTTTTCAGGAATGCCCACACCTTGGTGCTCTGTGATTGGGCAGTGGGTCAAGAGGGTTATGACATTATCTGAGCCAGGAGAAGGCTATATAAACCCTGATGTGAGGCTTAGTTTTGGGGCTCACTTTGAGAAGAGTGTGATTTGACCAGATGAGACTCTGGGCAGGCAGCCTTTGAGCCCCTTGGCTTTGTAAACCCAGATGTTGATGCTTCCCTCTCTGGTAACTGACTAGGTATGGATGTAATGGTCAGGCATCTGGAAGCCTGTCTGCTGATGTGTTTCTCTCTCTGTATTATTTGTCTGCTTGTAACTTCTGTATTCTCTGAAGTTTGGGGTGCTGACCTTTTCCCCCTGAACTAGGTAAATGACATATGTTTGATTAAAGCAAGATTGTTAACCCATTTTGAGTTGCTTTCCTTTAGAAAAGCAGATCTAGGAACCTGTGTTGGCAGCCACCCTGGGGATGCTGGGGTGCTTGCTGCTACAGCAAGCTAGTCTCCAAATGGCAAAAGAGAGGAGGAAGAGTATTTGGGGCTAGGTGGAATGGGTGGGGCAGAGACTGTGAAAAGTCATGGATAGGGGCTGCCAGGTACCACAGCAAGTAAGAACACCAGCCCCAGAGTTGGGACGACCTGGGATCGAATCTGGGCTCAGACACTTAGCACCCACCCAGAAACACCTGGCTGCATAACCTTGAGCAAGTTACTTAACCCCAATTGCTTAGGGGCAGCCAGGTGGCGCAGTGAGTAAAAGCACTGGCCCCAAAGTCAGGATGACCTGGGATCGAATCCAGGCTCTGATACTTAGCACCACACACAGAAATAACTGGCCATGTAACCTTGAGCAAGTTACTTAACCCCAATTGCTTTAATAAAAAAAAAAAAAAAAGAAAAGTCATGGATATAGGAAATCAGTGTTGGGATAGAGTGACACCAGATAAACCAAGTTAGCTGGAATGGAGAGTGCATGGGATGAGGGGGTGGTATGTGGAGAGTAATGTTGAAATCTGCCTAGAAAGAGAAGGTAAAGCCTGGCTATGGAGGACCTTAAATGTCAAAGGGGAGTTTTATTTACTGATGCTTTCTGAGTAAGGAAGTGTCAGAACTTTTCTCTAGGGACATAAATTTGTCAGCTGGTTGAGTGATAGCTTGGAGAAAAGAGAGCCTACAGGAAGAAAGACCAAGTAATAGTCTAAGAAAAGTACTTATGGGAACCTGAGTAAGACTGGTGCTTATGTAAATGGAGAGAAAGGGAGGAGTGGGCAAACTGTGGAGGAAGACTTAACAAGACATGGGATCTGAATAGGTATGAAAGAGAGGAAGAGAGGAGAACTGGGAATTGACTCCAAGGTTGTGAAGCTGTGTTATGAGGAGGATACCAGTGATTTATCAAAGAAGATAGGGAATTCTGCTTTCATCATGTTGAATGCAAGGAATTCAGCAGGGATTGATGTGGGACTATTGCTCACATTTAAAATATATAGATTTGGGAATCAGTTGCATAGTTGAATACATGAGAACAAAAGGTCTTCAAAAAAAAGATACTAAAGAGAAAAGAAAAGAGGGCCTGTGAGAGCTCTGGGTTATAGACAAATATGGGGGAAAAGAGATGGGGCATGACTGATAGTCCTACAAATTCCTACAGAATTGAAATGAATTATAATAATAATAATTCTTATTATTAGTCTGTGTTTTATTATGCTGAATGACTGTGAATAGTATAGTATGATGGAAAAAGTGTTGGTTTTTGAATCTAAGAAAGGCCTAAGTTCAAATATCACTTTGATACTTACTAGTTGTTGTACCATGGGTAAGTCATTGAATTTCTTTGAGACCTAGATTCCTCCTCTAAAAGTACCAGTGATAACTACCTTACTACATTTTGGGGAGGATCAAATGAAATAATGCTTATAAAGTGCTTCCAAAAGTAGAAAAAAAATAACTGGCATTATGTAAATTTCTAATAGTTATTATTATTAGAGCTGGTTTGATGAACTGAGAACTCTTGCTGAGTGTGTCAGTCATGATAGCTCCCCCAGAGGCTATCCTGGCTGTCTAGCAAGACCTCACCACCTACTGTCATTTTAGATATGTTAGGCAAAGGGAGACCTCTCAGTACTTCCCATTACCTGGGAGGTTAAAAAGAATATTTGACAGTTGGTTTTATCTGGTTAAGTTTTTTTTTCAAAACAAGTAATTAGATATTCTACCCTTTACCCAAAAGATTTTTCTTTAAAAAAAAAGAAAGAAAAGAAAAACTCTACCTTAATCAAAATGAAATATCATTACAGGCAAGAATAACTTCATTTTTCTCACTTTTTGTCTCCATTTTCCTCCCTTATCTTTCCTCTTAGCAAAAATCCAAATACAAGAACAGAAGGACAGGTGATTGACCCACTATTTCCATCCTCAGCCTGAGAACTTGCACCCTCTTGGTCCCCAAATTACCCACAGACTTACCAGTTGTCAACTTTTGGAGACGAAATTGTAAATCTGAGATCACCTTCAGTTGCCCATCAGTTACAGAAGAACTGCTGTCTGGGAAGGAGAAAATCTTTCTTTGGAGCTAATGACAAGGCCAACAAGTCATATATGCAACATTCATGCACAGCCAATCAATTCATCAACAAGTATTTATTAATCAGCTCTTATATGCCAGGCGAATATGTGCAATGTGGACTAAATTTTTTAAAAAAGTAATGTTGGGTGGAATGGTGCTAGGAGGTAGAAATATTTTAAAAAGTCTTTTTGTTGGAAGAGAAAGAGGGACATTCTGAAAGTAGTCGTAGCAAGACCTGGCAACTGATTGTGTGTGTGTGTGTGTGTAAGTGTATGTGTGTGTGTGAGAGAAAGAGAGAGAGAGAGAGAGAGAGAGAGAGAGAGAGAGAGAGAGAGAGAGAGAGAGAGAGAGAGAGAGAGAGAGAGAGAGAGAGAGAGAGAGAGAGAGAGAGAGAGAGAGAGAGAGAGAGAGAGAGAGAGAGAGAGAGACTGAGGAAAGCATTAATGTTGAAAACCTGAAAGATGATGGTGCTTCTGGTAAAAATAAGAAAGAGAAGATTAGGATTTTTTTTTTTGAGGAGGGGATTATAGTGGATAGAGTGTAGGGTCTAGAGTTTCAAAGGCTTGAATTCAAAACCTGCCTCACATTTCTAGCTATATGACCCTGGGCAAATCACTTGACCTCCCTTTGCCTATCTATAAAATGGAGATAATAGTATTACCTATCTCACAGGGTTGTGAATATTAACTGGATTAACATTTATAAAGTCCTTTATAAGGCTTAAAGTATTATATAAGTGCTAGCTTTGAAAACAATGAAGATGGTGAAAATGATGATGAGATTTTTGAATTGGGTTTTAGATGTCTGTGGGACATCTGGTCTGAAATGTCTGATAGTTGACAATGCAGGACTGGAGATCTGGAAAAATATCAAGGTTAGCTATATAGATTTGGGAGACATCTACATAGAGATAATGGGAGATTATTTAGTAACCAAATGAAAGCATATAGAGAAAGAAAAGAAGGGAGAAAAATGATTATTAATAACCAATGACTTGGGGACATCCAGAGTTCCTCACTTTTTCTAAAGTCATGATTTGAAAAGTTCAGTCTCTTGAAGGTCATTGCTGTTAATGAGATGGGACTAACTTTCTTGTTCAGACCCCACCCAATAGTAGGGTAGCTATCGTGTTCTGCTCGGACTTGGGTGAGGCATATATTCTTTGAATAGATTGTCTAATGCTGAGGTTAACTTAAGAAGTAAGTGACAATCAAAGTTCAGGTCATTGTAAATTTAATTCTCTCATTAACTATTAACCAATCAGGATTGATTCCCACCCTGGGGAACACCTCTCCAAAGGGTACATAAACTGTGAACCAGCCAGTCTGGTCCAAGGGGGACAGCTAAATGACCATCCTTTTATTAAATTGCTGGAATTATTAATAAAATGATTAAATTACCCAGAAATTGCCTTGAACATTTTTAATCACAATATAAGGTAGCCCAGGACAAAACCTTGGGACACACCCATAGTTAAGGGGCAAAATATGGGTAATAATCTAGCAAATAAGGACAAGAAGGAACTGTCAGACAGGTAGAAGAACCAGAAGAGAACAGTGTCATGAAAATCCAGGGCAGAGACAGTGTCTAGGAGGCAAGGGTGAGTAATAGTGTCAGACCCTGCAGAGGGCTCAAGAAGGATAAGGACTGAGAAAAAGCTGTCTGGTCTGGCAATTAAAGGATTGTTGATAACTGTGGAGAGAGCAGTTTCAGTTAAATGAAGAAGTTGAAAGTCAGATTTCAAAGGACTGAGGAATGAAAGAAAAGGAAATGGAGACAGTGACTGTAAATAGCTTTTTTGTAGGATTTTGGCTAAGAAAGGGAACAGTGATTTAAGCTTGAAACAAAGTTGATCAAAAAGAATCTTGCTATATGTGATGGATTCACTCTGTATATTAAATTTTATTGCACATGGCCACAGGAATATGTGTCTCCTTCTGACTAGCATTAAAATTGGTTAGGAAGGCAATTCTCCTTCCCCTCTCTCTACCCTCCCCCTAATAATTTCAAAGTAAAGAGTCAGCTAGATGACAGAGGATAAAGAGCTAGGCCTGGAGTCAGGAAGACCTAAGTGCAAAACTTGCTTCAGACACTTAACTGTGTGATGCCTGGGCAAGTCACTTAACCACTATTTGCCTTGCTTCCCTTATCTGTAAAATGTGGATAACCATAGCACTTACCTCCCAGAATTGTTGTAAGGATCAAATGAAATAATAATTATAAAGTTTTCAGCACAGTGCTTGGCACATAGTAAGTGCCATATAAAAGTTATCTATTATAGTTATTATTATGGAAAAAAAGAATGAATCACTTTCTCCTGTGTATGTTTTTTTCTTCATGGTTCCCATGCAATGCAGCTTTCTAGTCCAACTGTATATTTGTCTTTTAGCTAATGTTTTCCTGAAGTAATCAGTATCTGGCAGACTCCTCTGTGTTCAGTAAACAGATACCCTTTAAGGAAGGTGTGTGTGTGTGTGTGTGTGTGTGATTTCTTATTGTTTATGTGCCATGGACACACTGTCCTCAAGGTCAAAAGAGCCTTGTAGAATGGTTGAGTGACACACTTGTCCAAAGAAGGATGACTTAGTTATGTTTCCAGTAGAGGCTTGTTGACTGACATAAAATAGGGGCTCAGGCTACAGTTGCCCAACCACACTGGGTTTTCCCTCTCTTTGCCAGAAACATAGCCTGGCAGAAACTTTCTATCCCTTCCTTCCAATCCAAATGGGGATCCATTTGCTATTTATTGCTTTATCTTTCACTTGCTGCTTTTCCCTCAGATCCATTTCTGTGCTGTGGAGGGAAGGGGGGAGGCAGGGAAAAGAAACACTTTTTGTCCCTTCCCAGCGGCCAGTTGAAGCAGCCAGCATTTAGAAGGTTTTATTTATTTATTTACTTTTTGTTTTCCTTGTAATATTAAACTACTATTAAAAAAAAAGAAGATGGTCACTACTGTAAGATCATTTGTCTATGAATGCATGGAAAGGCTTCCCCACCCCCACATTGCATGCTGGGTAAGAAGAAACCAATTAGAGACACTTCCTGCAATTTCTTAATATAGTTAAGATTATTCATACTACAGGCTTATTTGCCTTTGTTTTGAACCTGGTGGGAGAAATACCAATCAAGGTTTCAAGACTGAAAGTGGGAGTGTAAAGGGGGATGGGTGGGGTGAGACCTGATTTTGTCTGAGGGCACTTCTGGGCAGCAGCTGGCTGCTGCTGGAGGTGCAGAGGTTCAACAGTTGCACCAGAATGCACTTCAGCAGGTGAGCTGCTGGTTACCTTGACTGAATCAATATAAAAGACCCTTGGTACTCAGTGGCAATCTGATTCCATTCTAGGAAAACCTTTTCTCGAGGGACACCCTTGCCCCTCCTCTGGGCATTACATATCCATTTTGGGACAATTCTGACTTTCCTCCATCTAGTTTATGAGGTTATCCCATTAGAATGGTCTGAAGACAAAAGCTTGAGAACTACTTCCCATTTCCTCTCCAACCTCCCTTTGGTCTGCAGATAGCCCCTTCCCCACCCACCCCCACATCTCATTAAGATAGAAAGCATAGAACTTCTTACCACCTGGTTCTCCTTTCATGCCCTTGATTCCTGGAGGTCCTTGTGGCCCTGGGTTTCCTGGAGGCCCCAACCTGCCTGGAATTCCCTGGGGGCCACTGAGCCCTTCACCTATTTAATATGAATGATTTTATCATATAAATCATGTATACATTATGTAGCCTTTCACCTACGAGAACTAAAATACAAATTGTTTTTTTCCTTTACTGAGTATGAAAAAAAACATTGTATACTTCAGCATTTGATCCTTCTTTTCAGCTTGAATTTATTTCTTGGAGTCCTTATAAGGGCATGGGAATACAGTGATTCCATAAAATGGAGTCCCTAAGGCCTATTAACCATAACATTCAATGGGGTGTTTATAAGGTTTCTTTAAAAGAGAAATATGGGAAGATTCCAGAAAAGATCATTGAAACCTTGACCCCTAAGCCATCATTGGCAGCATATGTCACCAGAATCATCAAGTCCAGCAGTCCAAAGTGCAGCTAAGTGGTACAGTAGACAGAGTGCTGGGCCTGGAGTCAGAAAGACTCATGTTCCTGAGTTCAAACTAAGTTCAGTCACTTACTAGCTATGTGACCATAGGCAAGTCACTTAACCCTATTTACCTCGATTTTCTCATCTGTAAAATGAGCTGGCGAAGAAAGTATTGAACCATTCCTGTATCTTTGACAAGACAACCCCAAATAGGGTCACTAAGAGTAGGACATTACTGAACAACACATCACCAGGTTTCCTAGAGTAACTGAGACCTTGTATTGAAAATCTTTCAGGGAAAATATGTTGTAAAGATGCAACATGGTGTGAAAGGAAAGGCACTTAAAGGAATATGGAGGCCTGGGTTCTGGTTCTGGTGTTACTAACAGTCTGTAGTGTGTTTTGCAAAAATCAGTCCCTTTCTTTGGGCTTCAGTTTTCTTATATATAAATTGAGAAGGTTGGAGATATGTTCCATAAGATCCTTTCAGTGACAAATACTGATCTTACCCTTTTGCTCTTATCTAGAAATTGTTGCTTTTCACATACCTGGGTCTCCCTTTTCTCCCTTGGGTCCATCTCTCCCATCTCGTCCATCTCTCCCAGGCAGTCCAATGGTCCAAGGACCTTGACAATGAGTGGTTGAGGACATCAAAATCTTCTCTTCCTCTTCCGGTGAATCTAAGCAGGATCCAAAGAGTGCCCACTCTAGGAGCAAGAGACTGAGCACGTGCCACAAAGCCATCATTAAAACCCCAGACCTGAGAAATGTCAAGGAGAATCATCTTGGATGATGGGTCAAAATGATTTTGATGTCCCTTCCCCTTTTCCAGGATAGAACTAACCCCATCTTCCAAATGGAGACATGATCAGGAAAGGTCACCCAAGAAAGACTCCTAAATGAGAAATACCCATCACAGAGAGATCTAACTGGGAAGAGAAAATTCTTGGGATTCCCGAATTCTGATCCAAGTTAAGGAGCCAGGTCAAACTTCCATTTGAACAAGATCTAAACAGAAAGTAAAAGACGACAAGAGAGCCCATCCTCTGGTCCAGGGGTCCTTAATTTTTTGTTGTGTCATGGACCCTTTTGGCAGTTGAATGAAGCCCTTCTCAGAATGATGTTTTTAAATAATTGAAAGAAATGCTAAATTTCAGATAGGATTAGTGAAAAAAAATGTAATTTTCCCCCTCCAAGTTTACAAACACTCAGAAATTTGGTCCATGAACCATACCTCTCTATGATTTCAAAGGACGAAAGGGAAGACCAGATTTAGCAGGACATGCTGAGGCACCTCTGTCCAGGTCAATCTGATTAGGGTCAGACTCCTGTCCTTGCACTCAATCCACAAATAAGTCTACAGCTGAACTTTGTACTGACCTCTCTGTTTACCAGGACTTGTGGGAAAGCTGGCAATTTATTAGGTGGAATAAATATTCTTTCTGTGTCCCCTATGACTAACATACCTTTTCTGTCTCTTCTTCAAACTTTGTATTGGCAAATCACATCATGAGAATTTGCTTTTTTTTTCCCTTTTCCTCACTTCTCTCTTTCATTCATTCCACAATATTCTCTGAGCTCCTATTCTCTTCTCTAGAACAGAGATTACCATAGCAAAATAGGAACTCTATGGAGTATATAAAAAAGGGAGAAGACATGGAAACTACTCTCCAGGGCTGTAGTTGAAGAGGTTAAAAGATAGAAGATAATTTCCAATAAAAATAGACATCAGGTAAGTTGTACAGACATAATACAATAGAAGTAGCACTAGATTTGGGGATTAAAATCCTTTCTCTACTACTTTGTATGTATCCCCTAGGTAATCTTGGGTACATCTACTAACCTCTCTGAGGTTTCCTCATTTCTGAAATGGAGTGTTTGAAATGACCTCTAACATCCTTTCCAGATTTAATTTGGTTGGTCTTGTAAATATCCTATGAAGTCAGAGGTCCTTCTGTCTTCTTTTCTATGGATGTGAGATAGTGGCCTAATGGTGATCTTCCATTCTAGTAAAATATTTAAATCTGTTTCCATACATAGCACTTCTGAAGCACTCATACCCTGTGGGATTTGTACAAAATAGCAAACTAGCTCAGTATTCCTCACTTTCCCAGTTTTGAATGCTATCTCTCATTTCTACTATTAAATAGTTTCCTTTCCTTGCCAACCTATTATGGTGGAAAAAATGTTTAGGGAGTCCAAAGAAAGCTAGATTCAAGTCCTACCTTTGATATCTACCATGTGACCTTGGACAAGTCATTTAACCTCTAGCATTTAAGCTATTTAGCCTGTTTCCTCATTTGCAAAACTGAGATAATAATATCACCTGCCTCACAGGGATGTCACAAGGTTCAAATGAGATAATTTATGTAAAGGGTTTTGCAAATCTTAAGGTATTATATAAATGTTAATTATTTTATTACTATTATTGTAAAATATAGACAATAATATCTCCCTCCTAGGATTGTGATAAGTATAGCATGTGCTCTGGGACTCTATTGCATTGGCAAATCAGGTCAGTCAATCAACAAACATCTCTGAAGCACCTATTCTGTGCTATGCATTGTGCTAAACCCTAAAGATACAAAGAAAGGGAAAAGACATTCCCTTCTCTCAAGGAACTCCGAGTTTAATGAAGAGGCCGTGCCTTACAAACAACTGTGTGTGCAAGTTAAATAGAGAATGGTCAACAGAGGGAAGACACTGGAACTGAGGGATTTGGACAAGCTTCCTGCAGAAGGTGGGACATTAATGAAAAGAAAGGGCATTCTAGTGATGGGGGAGAGCCAGTGAAAATGCTCACTCAGAAGATGAATCGTCTTGTTCAAATGGTCCCCGGAGAATTACTTACTCCTTCTACTACTTCTCCCCTCAGGCTTTTGAGGGGACCCTAAGCGGGTCATAGCTCACTGAGGCCTGGCCAAAGCACTTCCCCCATGGATTATTAGTTGATATTGATTCAATAAGCAACAGGTATTTAATAATGATACTAATCACATAATGAGAACAAATGGTACAAAAGTTCCCCCACAATGAAGACATTTTGATTGTTCAGTCTTTTCAGTCATATCTGCTTCTTTGTGACCTGATTTGGAGTTTTCTTGGCAGAAACACTGGAGTGGTTTGCCATTTCATTCTCCAGCTTATTTTACAGATGAGGAAACAGAGGATAACAGAGCTAAATGACTTGCCCAGGGTCTCACAGCTAGTAAGTATCTGAGGTCATATTTGAACTCAGGATGATGAGTCTTTTTTACTTCAGGTCCAGTGCTCTAATCTCTATGCTACCTAGCTACCCAAATGAGAGGCATACATTCCCACAAGTACTTTCCAGGAAAAAGTGAGCTCAAACTTGGGATGATTTATATGGCAAAAATTCACAGTTCCTGGAAGTCATTTTATTGGAAGTCCCTTTCTCTCATTTGTGGGACCCTAATAATGTTCCTCTTGGGTCCAATGGCATTGCTTTATGCTGGGCTCCTTGTAGAGTCCTAGAGGCTGCCTTTCTTCAGCATGTCCAATTTGTCCTTGACTTTTGGTGCAGATCCTGATGTCAGTTGTTCTGGGGACAGAAATTTAGGGAATGTCCATCATTTGGGGAATAGCTAAACAAATCGTGGTATGTGAATGTAATAGAATACTATCATTCAACAAGAAATGGTGAACAGGCAGATTTCAGGAAAAAAAAACTGTAAAGACTTGCATGAATTGATGCAAAGTGAAATGAGCAGAACCAGGAAATCATTGTACACAGTAACAGCAACAATGTGTGATGATCAACTATGAATGACTCTGCGTTACTTAGCAACACAAATGATTGAAGACAAGTACAAAGGACTCAAAGAAAAAGGCTATCCACATCCAGATAAAGAACTGATAGACTCTGAATACAGATTGAAGCATATTTTTTTTAGCTAACTTTATTGCTTTTCATGTTTTATTTTCCTTTTTATCTGTTTTTTTTTTCCCTTTCACAATTATGACCAATACAGGAATGTGTTTTACATTTTAACACATTACCTACCATTTTCAGAAGAGGGAAGGGCAAGCAGGGAGAAAAATTTGGAACTCAAAACCTTGTAAAAAAAAGAATGCTAAAATTTCTTTGATGTATTTGGAAAAAATACTATTTTTTAAAATTTAAAAATAATTTAGAAATTAGAAAAAAAGAAAGTGTAGAGCTTAGCCTGGTAGAAGAGCCCCTCTCCTGTCACTGACAGAATTGGTCTTCTGGAGCTCTGCTTTTTTCTTTTACTTCTCCCCCACTCCAAAGCTAGTACATTCCTCTGGCTCTCCCCTATGAAACCTGTGAAAGGGACTTAATGATCTGAAGCATGAACACACTGAAGAATTAATAATTAATACCTCCAAAGAGAATGTACATTTTCTTTTCTTTTCATTTTTATTGGTATCTTTTGTTTTTATGTCACCTTCATTTTCAAATTTTTAAAATCCCCCACTTAGTGAACCATCCCTTGTAGCAAAGATTAAAAAAAAAGAAATATGGGGGGAAGTATTTCAGCAAAACTAGTCCACATAGGAACTGACAGTAAATATATAGGTAAAAGAGGACAATGCTCTAAGCCAAAGATTTTGTTCTCCAATGGTGGAAGTTCAGGCACTGTTGTAGGTTGATACAGGAGGTATTTTGGGATATTAGAACTTTTCTTATTCCTCTCAAATCATACCACACAGGTAGCTGCTACCTGAGTTTATAGGTAAAGTGTGCCCCAGAAGGTTAGAGTCTCACAGAGTGAACTCTAAGTAAAGTCTCTGCCTTCAACAAAATTTGTTAAGGCTATCCAACAAAGCAGAACACTGGACTGAATTAGAACATTTTTCTTACCAGTTTCATTTCTTACAGTTTCATCTGTCTGGTTTGATGTCCATGTAGAGGTCATATTGTGCCTTTTCAGGCTCTTGGATGCCTCAGGCTTCCAGGCCACAGGAAGGCATGGATCACTGAATCATAGACCACAGCTTTGGAACAGGAAAAAGCATCTGGGGTCATCTAGTTCAACCCTTACATTTTATAGATGGAATAACTGATGTTCAAAAAAGTTACATCATTTGCTCCACGTCACAGACAGTAAATGATAGTTAGGATTTGTAAAGTCCTCTGCTGCCAAATCTAGTGCTCTTTCCATCATACCATATGGTCTCTCTGGTAGGGCAGAAATGGGCTAGTCTTCACTTCTGTGATGACTGAAAGGGTCCTTTATGTTTGGTGACATCATGAGAAAACATTCTCTGTTCTTTGTTCTATCTGGGGTCTGTGCATACTTTAAAAATCAATGAAAGTCCTGCTTTCTCTATGAAATCTTCCCTGACCATCCCAACCTGTGTCAATCTCTTCTTCCTATTGCCTTTAGCACCTATAGTCTCCATTTGGTGCTTGGGAGAGGTGTAAGGAATGGCTGATTGGATGGATGGATGGAAAAAGCATTTCTTAAGCACTTACTATGTGCCAAGCACTGGGAATAAAAACACAAAAGAGGAAACAATAGTCACTAACAGGCACCCTCCCTGGGCCTCAGTTTCCTCAACTGTAAAATAATGGGGCTTGACTGGTTGGTACCTAAGGTTCTTTGAAGCTCTGTAGCAATGAAAATATCCTTGAGTGAATCACTTCACAGGAATGTTGGAAAGGAGACATTTTGCAGTCTCCATAAAATGGGGCTATTGTTGCACACTATCCCTCCATTCTATTCTACCATCCAGGTCTATTAGTCTACTTTCTGTTCCTTGAATGTCACACTCCAAGCTTTCCCTGGGCAAAGCTACAGAGACACCTGGAATGCTCTGCTCCCTCACCTCTGGCTCCTGGTACCCCCTGGCTTCCTTCAAGATTCAGATCAAATCGAATCTTGGGGATGGGGAGGGAGGGGCCATTCCCAGCCCCAATGCCCCACCTCCTAATGTCTTCTCCTGTCAGATTACTTTCATCTATTCTGTAAATATCTTAAGTCTATTTAGTTATTTACATGATGCCTCCCCCATTATAATGTATGCTACTTGAGGAAGAGACTATTTCTTTGGATCTCCATTGCTTTCTACTGGGCCTGTCACATAATAAGAGCTTAATGAATGTGTGTTGACTGACTAACCCCTTGCTGTGCTTTTTTTGGGAAAAACAAAAACAAACAGCCACCCAATAAGTGATTTCGGTTCCATTGGTCTTCTGACTCCATAGAGACAAGTAATACCGCTTTTCTTTGTAACTTTGGGTGAAGTACATCAAGTGAGGCAGAAGTTCTGGGAACCCCACTGGTGTTGAGCAGCGCCCTTTACTAGAAACACCTGGAAGAACTAAAGGGGAAGGGGAAACAATGGGGTGGGAAGGTGCTAGGAGTCTGCTGGGACAGTCAGGTATGGATTAAGACATAGAAGAGGAAGGAAAAAATAAACCTTTGACCAAAATTGTGACAATGCTTGAAAAATGGGGAATTTGTCATGGAACAGACAAGGGTTCTAGTGGTTTTTCTATATGACCTTGGGTAATTTACTTTATTGGTTCAGCCTTCAGTCAGTCAGTCAATAAATATTTACTAAGTACCTACAATGTGATGGGCACTATGCTAAGCACTGGGGATACAAAAAGAGGCAAGAGACAGTTCCTGCATCAAAGAATTCACAGTTAATGGGGGAGACGGCAAGCAAATAAATAAGTGAAAACATGTACAGAATTAACTAGAAATAGTTGAGGGAATCCTACTCTCAAGTCAAAGGAAAAGAAAGCTCTCTTTAACAGACAGGATTTTAGCTGGGACTCAAAGGAAGCCAGGAGGCAGAGATGAGGAGGGAGAGCATTCCAGACAACCAGCCAGAGACATTTCCCAGAGCTGGGAAATGGAGTGCCCCGTTCATGTAACGACAAGGAGACCAATATCACTGGATTTAAGAGTACATGACAGGAAGTAAGATATAAGAAGATTAGAAAAATAGGAGGAGGCTAGATTATGAAGGGCTTTGAATGCCAACCAAAGGATTTTATATTTGATCCTAGAGCCAATAGAAAGCCACAAAAGTTTATGGAGTAGGTGCATGACATGATCTGACCTGGTGATTATGAGGGTCCTCAGTTTTCCCATTTACCAAATGAGTAATTTGGATGAAATTATATCTAAAATTTCCCAGAATGCTCTATCATTCTGAGATTATATTCTATACTCTTACATTAAGATCAAGATTGAGATTAGCCTTTGGAACGGATGGTAAAAGTCAAGGCAACTCTTGTTGAAACATGTCATGAACACATATTGCTCTCAAATCTATTTAAGTTAACAAAGCTCTTGATTATGGTTTTCCCTTTCCAGGTCAGAGTATGTATTCTCCATTTCCCTAAATTACATATAACAAAGGCCCACAATAGATGGAGGACATATTGCATATTAAAATTTTTTTGGAAGAAATAAAAGTCTTAAAACATTATATACCATGAAATATAATTATTGTATATTTTCCAAATTAATTGGTATACCACTGTAAGCAAAACCACTGTACAGATGGATATGCAGTACTCTGAACTTATAATCCTCTGTTTCTCTACAAAATGGAATGAAATGAGCAAAAAAATATTTCACTGTGAACTCTATGTGGATACCTTATGAGGATATAAAATAAATTGGTAACCTCATGAAAGAGTTCCTAGACTTTCTTCCCAGTATTTAATGTTTATTCTAAGTCTTACTAAGGAAGCAGTATTCCACAGGTTTCTCCAAAGAGGAATGGATTGAGAGATTCTCAAGAGGTAGTCTTGGAAAATGACCCATATACTGCCTTTTTTTGGTAAGGCACCAACATAATCCTTCCTCTGACTACTTGGAAACTATGGGTGACCTATTACCAGAAGTGGATAAATAGAACTATTTGATCATCTCTTTCTCTTGTTTAGAGGAAAGGTTTTTGGACAGAAATTGAATTTAGAAAAACAATTTAGCATCATTAATAATCATGACCTTCTGATGCTTGAATCTGAACTCCTGGAAGAGGCAGCCATCATGTGGGAATACCAGGTAGAAATGAAGTCTCAGAGAAAAGGATCCCAACTGGCGTGTACCTGGTTCTCCCTTCTCTCCCTTGAGCCCATCTCTTCCATCTTTTCCAGAAGCCCCATTTGCCCCAGAGGTACCACAAAAGACCAGGGAGCAGCAGGTCTGCTGATGCCTTTCACTCAAAATTGGCTCTGAGTCAGTCAGTCTTTACCATGATAATGAGGAGAACTGGAAACCAGGAAAAGACAGGAATCCTTCAAACTTCAGATGGGGAGAAAGTTGAGGTCAATTGTTTTGGAAAGATAAATGGCAGGAGTCTTCACCCAGCCTCACTATTTCCCTCCTCACTGTTGTCTCCTCCTGCTGGTGCTGCCACCAGCTGTCTCTTTTCCCTCCAAACCAGCCTGCACACACCACTGCCAGTAATGACTCCCCATGGTCTACAAGATTAATCAACCCAAACTGATTTGAAAACATTATAAAAGTTAGTCCCTGCCCTAATTATCCTGCCTTCTTTCTCATTCTGTCCTAATGCGCACTCTTCATTAAAGACAGACACATCTCTGGCCTTTCTACCCCACATACTATATACTCAATACCCTCACTGCCCACGCTAGTCTGACTGCTTTCTTCTATATGTCTTCTATTTCTTAGAATTCTCTATAGTGTCTAGCACAGAATTGGATATACAGGGTGTCCCAAAACTCTTAGTATAGTTGTTTAATTACTTCAGAAACATAATTGCTGCAAACTTACCAAAAAAATTTAAGGTTAATTAATTTAAAATATTGATATGTTTCTTATTAAAAATTAATCTCACTACATGTAGAGCCTTATGTTGCACATCTCTACAGTCAATTTTTGAACCCTTTAAAGACTTTCATCAGCTGCTGCTCAGTGACTGAAAGAATTCATTCAGATCCTAGCCTTAAGTCATCCAAAGAATGACATTTTGATGTATACATGACAATTTTGACATGACCTCATAAGAAAAAAAAACAATGGAATTTTATTAGGTGACTGTGGTGGCCAAACAAAAAGACCTCCTTTACTGATACAAGGATCTTAGAAAGTGTCATTCAGACACTGTCCCATATATAGTGTATTAATTACAGGCTGCCTGGTCTTATTAAAATCAAAATATCATTATTCAAAATTCACAAAACTAAATATAATAGAAAATAAACAATTAAACTTTCAAATTATTTTATAAGTTTTGATCATTTATACTTCTGAAGTTATCAGACTTTAAAACTGAGATTTTTGAGCCCCCTGGAATATCAGAAAATCAGAAATTGCTCTTTTATTGTATTTTTGTTTCATTTCTTCCCTCCCTTCCCTCTTCCTCCTCTCCCTCCCTCCTTTTCTTCCTTCCTTCCCTCCTATCCCTTTGCTCCTTTCCCTTCCTTCTGTCTGCTTCCTCTTCTTCCTACCTTCCTTCATTTCCCCCCCTCCCTTCCTTCTTTCCTTTTATCCTTCCTTCCTTCTTCCTTCTTTCATTACTTCCTTCTTGCCTTTTTCCTGTCTTCCCTTCCTTCTTTCATTTATCCTTCTTTCTTCATTCCTACCTACAGTTTAGAACTGCAAAAAGTTTTGTAAATCTTGTTTGTCCTTGCCAGGAAGTCCACAGGCAAAAAAAGAAAAAAATGTTGCCAACCCTTCAGCAGGAGACCAGGAAAATTCTATGCCCCTTTTTATTTTACCTGCACCAGATCTGGTGTATTTCTAAAGAGAACCATACTTCCAAAGGAGCCAAGGGACCTAAAAGGAGATGAGGAATATCAAAATAGAAAGATCCTTGACCATAACTCTCTGGTTACAGATAGAAACTTTGCCTGAGAATCTGATGGAAAGTCCCCTTCCTGGAACCAAGTTAAGCACACAGATCTTTGACCCAAGTTCCACAGGCTATATTTCCAGTCAGAAACTTACCTGACATCCAACAGGAAAGAGATAACAGAGCAGAGTGTCCTCTAATTTAACCCAGAGAAGACAGGAGGAGTCTGGATTCAACAAAATGTAAAGTATCAGTTCTGTTTACAGTGTAGAGCTCTGTCCTTGTCTTGCTTCCACAGATTAATAAACAACTGAACCAAATATTCAGTTGTTATTTTCACTGCTCCCAAAGGATACTGGCAGACTGGGAGAGAATCACAGAGACAGAATTTCAGAGTCCACCACCCATACCTAAAAATGAATTCTCTCAAAAACATACTTGAATAGTTGTTATCTGGCTTTTCTTGATGACTTTTAATGAGGGGAAGCCCAAGATAGTCCATTCCATTTTTTGACAACTCAAATTGTTAGTAAGTTTTTCCTAGCTCTACTCTGGGATCAGCCTAAGTTTCCACATGTCAGTCTTTTGTGTACAAGAACTAAGTAACTATCCCATGCCTGATTCCTACTCTAGATGTGATGAATCTAGATAACTCTAATTGATCTAATGACCTAAAACCTTAAGTTCTAGAGTGGGGGACAAAATCAGTCAATGAGTATGAGAAATGAGATTCTAATTTTTCTCATTAGAGGCCTCACTTTCCTAGGACTGATCTTGGTTGGATGATGATTAAAGGTCCAGAACTGAAAGAATTCCCTTAGTGCAAAAAAGAAGAACTTTCATGCCCTAGTCCTGTTACTCCAACCCTAGATTCTTTTTTTTTTTTTTTTTGCTTTTTGGAGTGAGGGAAGGCAGGGCAATTGGGGTTAAGTGACTTGCCCAAGGTCACACTGCTAGTAAGTGTTAAGTGTCTGAGGTCAGATTTGAACTCAGATCCTCCTGACTTTAGGGCTGGTGCTCTATTCACTGTGCTACCTAGCCACCCCATCCAACCCTAGATTCTTAATGTTAAATTGTGAATTTAACAAACCATCAAGGAACATGAACATTTCTATATACAAAGAACAAAAAAGAGAATAGTATAGGAAACTCTTAACTGTTACATACAATGTTTTCAAAGTATATATTGAATTTAACACAATAACAACAAAACTGCTCAGACTATCTATAATCCCTATTACCCTCTATATCCTTCTCTCTTCTGTGTTTGTTTTTAATAATCTTGTTGATGGACTTTTCTTATATTTTTGTATCACTGCTGATCCCCTGCTTCACTATCTAATACCAAAGCCCTCTTTTGTAAGCAGTAAGTATAATCAAGCACAATAAATCAAGAGAATTTTTTCTTAGAAATTTGCACCAAAGAATCCACCTAGTAAACTGTTTCATTAATAATTCTAACTTGCACAATAAAATGTTGGCTTTTTGCGCAAGTTCTCAGTCTTAAGGAACAATTATTCATTTTTTTCTTTATGATCACCTCTAATCCTTGTTTAATTAAGAATTCTTCCTTCTATTCATGGTTTGAAAGGTATATCTTTCCTTCCTCTTTTTTACAATGTAACTTTTTATATTTTAAGTCATGTAACCATTTAGAGCTTTTTATAAAATATAATGTAGGTTTGGCTTTTTGACAGCATTTTTTTCTTGGATTTTGACTTCTGAACATCTAGGTGTTTTGACTGCCACTTTTCTTTCTACACTAGCTGTTTTCTACAGTATCTAGATTAGTGGATATAGACCAACTTTTGTTTCTCCCTTCCTTTTCAAGTTAAGGCCTTTTTTATTAGACTTTAAAGAAGTAACATGGTATATTGGACAAAGGACTGGCCTCCAATTCAAGCAGACCCAGATTCAAATCCTGCCTCTGATACAAACTGGTTATATTACCCTGGATGAGTCATTTAACTAGAGCATGGGTTCTAGGTAATTCTCCAAGACTCTAAATTGCAGATAAGATGCTGACAAGCATTGGCAGAGGGAGTTTCCTTACCTGGGAGTTCCCCATGCCAAATAAATCACAGGTGGAATACCTCTTTCTTTTTTTTTATTAGACTTTCAGTACCCTAGGCAAATATAGTTAGCTCTTGTTAGGTGTGTCTCTGGCCCCATCCTCTCATTCCTATTTCTTAAGCTTAGGTCCAGAAACCTTATTCAAGTTCTGGGATATCATCTTCTTAACCAAATGTAGCTTCCCTAACCTTCCTTTGTCTATAGCATGTCTTGACTATGATGAAACCTTAAGATCTTCATTTTTTTTCCTAAATTTTAATAATCCTTGTTAAATACTTTCTAGATCCTTTCTGCTAAAATCACTTGGGTCTTTTTGAATCACTGCTATTAGTCATGCACTGTGATCTGTCTAGATAGCTGTTTGAGGTCTTAGAAACATATACCAGAAAGATGGCAGTTGACTCTATTGTCATTATCAGGTTGACACATGGCTGTTTCAGTACCTTTCAGTAAAGGGTAGCCAACCATCAGTCCTTTTATTTTCCTTCCAGAATAAATTGTCTTTTCAACAGACAGATCTTGTGAATTAACTTGTTCATCCTATGGAGGGCTAGTGGTTGCTTTCTCCTCAGTGTGTACTTTCTACTCTCCCATTTTCTTCATGCTTTTCACATGGAATGTCTTCTTCTTCCTCTTCCTCTTCTTCTTCTTGTTCTTCTTCTTCTTCATTGTTGTCTTCATCTTTGTCTTTATTTTCTTCATCTTCCTCCTCCTTCTCTTCCTGATCTTCCTTCTCCTTATCTTCCTCCTCCTTCTCCTTCTCTCTTGATGACCTGGAGCATGGAAGCAAATTACTCCAGTCTAAAATTAGCCACTTTTCATGCTGATTTACATCTTTCTTTTTATGGAGTTTAAATTTTTCTTTATTTTTAAAATAATATTTCATTTTCTCCAATTATATGTAAAGGCAATTTTATAGCATTCATTTTTACAAGATTTTTAGTTCTCTATATCCCCTCCTTGCTTCTTAAAATAGTAAGTGATTTGATGTAGTTTATATATGTGCAATCATATAAGACATATTTCCACATTAGCCACAGTTGTGAAAGAAGAAACTGACAAAATGGAAAAAAAATCACATAAAATAAATGGAAATAGTATGTTTTGATCTGTATTCATAGTCCATAAGTTCTTTATCTAGGTGTGGGCAGCATTTTCAATTATGAGACCTTTGTAAATGTCTTGGATCATTGTATTGCTGAGAAGAGCTAAGTCATTCATAGTTGATCATCATACAATATTGCTGTTACTGTGTGCAATCTTTTCCTGGTTCTTCTCATTTCATTTTGCATCAATTCATGCAAGTCTTTACAGGTTTATTACAAATCTTTTTGCTCCTCCTTTCTTATAGCACAATAATATTCAATTACATTCATATATCACAATTTGTTCAGCAATTCCCCGACTTATGGGCATCCCCTCAATTTCCAAAATTTTTCCACCATAAAAAGGGTTGTTATAAATATTTTTGTACATGTAGGTCCCTTTCCCTTTTTTTTTTTTAAATAATCTCTTTGGGATACAAACTAGGCATGATATTGCTGAATCAAACAATATGCACAGTTTGATTGCCCTTGAGGAACAGTTCCAAATTGTTGAATCAGTTCACAATTCTACCAATAGTACATTAGTATCCTGATTTTCTCATGTCCTATCCAACATTTATCATTTTCCTTTTTTTGTCATATTGGCCAATCTTATAGGTGTGACATGCTATGACTTGTTCTTTAACCCACTTTAGGATAGATAATTAATCTTCAATTAATTTTTAATCTGCATTTCTCCAGTTCTTTATTTGTATTATTTTTGCATTATGATCTAAAAAGGATATATTTAATTTTTCTGCATTTAACTATAAAGTTTTTTATGCCCTAATATATGGTTAATTTTTGTAAAGGATTCATGTACCACTGAGAAAAAGAAAAATCCCTATTCAATTCTCTCCAGATGTGTATTATATCTAGCTTATCTAAAATTCTATTCATCGCCTATGACTTCTTTATTATTTATTTGTTGCTTAGATTTATCTAGTTCTGAGAGGAGAAGATTGAAATCCCCCACTATTATAGTTTTGTTATCTTCTTCCACCTGTAGTTCATTTACCTTTTCCTTTAAAAAAACTGAATGCTATATCATTTGGTATATTTAATATTGATATCACTTCATTATCTATGGTAGCTTTTAATATAATGTAGTTTCACTATTTGTGTCTTTTAATTAAATCTATTTTAGTTTTAATATTGTCTGCAATTATGATTGTTGATCCTTCTTCTTTACATCAGCTAAAGCAAAATAAATAAATCATTTTCTCTGTATTTTTTATCTGCTTGTACTTTCTGTTTGTACTTCTGAAGTTCAGGATGCTAACTTTTTCCTCTGAACTAAGTAAATGATATATTTGTTGGATTAAAGTAAGATTGTTAGCTGTTTTTGAGTTGCTTTCCTTTAGAAAAGCAGATCTAAGAACCTGTGCTAGCAGCAATCCCGTGTATGCTAGGGTGCTTGCTGTTACATATACTCATTTGTACTACCCTGGTAATGATAACATTCTTGAAGAGTTACAAATAACATTTTCCCATATAAGAAGTAAACCATTTAACCTCACAAAACTCCTCATAATTAATCTTTCATGTTTACAGTCTTATTTTTCTCCATATTTTATTTTCAGTTCTGGTCTTTTCCTTAAGAATACCTGAAAGTGCATTTAAGTTCATTAAAAACCATTTCCCCCTCTCAGTAGTACACTTAGCTTTGTTTGGTAGGTTATTCTTGATTGTAAAACCAGCTCCTTTACTCTTTAGAATATCATATTCAATGCCTTTGAGTCTTTTAATGTAGAAGGTGTTAAACCTTGGGTTAGACTGACTGTAGCTCCACAATATTTAAATTGTTTCTTTCCAGTTGTAATATTTCCCCCTTGACCTGGGAGCTTTGAAACTTACCTATGATGTTCCTATGAGTTTTCATCTTGGGATCTCTTTCAGATAGTGATCACTGGATTTTTTTCAATCTCTATTTTATCCTTTAGTTGTAAAACTTCAGGGCAATTTTCCTTAATTGGTTTTTGAAGTAAAGTGTTTAGACCCTTTTTTATCATAACTTTAACATAATCCAGCACTTCTTATATTATCTCTCCTTGCTCTGTTTTCCAGATAAGTTGTCTTTCTAATGAGCTATTGCATGTTCTCTTATTTTTTGCATTTTTAAAATTTTAATATTTCTTGGTGTTTTATGATGTCATTAGCCTCTCCTTGTGCAATTCTAATTTTTAAGGACTCATTATCTTCCTTAAGTTTTTGGAATTCTTTTCCCAATTAGTTGTCTTTCTTTTGTTGACGTTCTTGTCTTACTTTTATTTTTCCCTTAATTATTCTTCAGTCTCTCTAATTTTTTTTTAAAGCAATTGGGGTTAAGTAACTTGCTCAAGGTTACATGGCCAGTTATTTCTGGGTGTGGTGCTGAGTATCTGAGCCCAGATTTGATCCAGGTCATCCCAACACTGGAGCCGGTGCTCTTACTCGCTGAGCCACCTGGCCGCCCCTAAGCAATTGGG
>NW_027187339.1:9760135-9766218 GCF_028583685.1 Petaurus breviceps papuanus
TTGGCTCTCCTATGAGTGAACATAACCTGCAACCCCCCTGCCCTTAACGTCTTTTTGCTAAACTGAAATGGCAAGTGCTTTTTCCTCCTCTTGGTAATTATAATCTGTGACTACACCTGATCAACAGAGAGCCAACACCCAATATCCCCATAACTTGCCACCCAACCCACATACCATCCATGAGGCAAAAGTTCTCAAAGTTTAAATTGCTGTAGGCCTTGTTATTTGTTGACTTGGTAGTATCTGCTCTGGCCAGACCACCAAACTGGGAGATCAGATCCTTCCTAACATTCTCCAAAGAGGTCTTAGGCTGGGTGATTGCTTTACCCCAACTTTTAATGTTTCTTCTACTCTAAAAATCACTCTAACATATTATTTTAAGTTCTTTCACAGGAAATTTAGGAGAACCAAGTAAATACCTGCCTTATTTCACCATCTTCCCACAATTCCCTCCCAACTCCCTTTAGTATTAATTCACCTCATACACTGTATAGTCTAGCCAAAATGGACTACTTGGTGCTTTCCAAAGATGATTCTCCTGACTAGCTTCCTTTACTCAGGTTGTCTTCTAGTGTCTGAAATATAGCCCTTTTTATTTCTGCTTCTTGAAATGCCTGACTTGACTTCCAGTGCCAAGAAGGCAGACTGAGGAAGGAACTGTTGAAGCCCTTTCAAATTCTCTTCCAAACAACTTAGAAATCACTTCAGAATGGATCTAGGAGCATGGAAACAGTTTACCAGATTGGCAGGAAACTGGGAAAAGAAATGAGAGTAATATGAAAGAAACATGAAAAAAAGTCACCAGTATGGAAGAAGATATACAAAAATTAATAGAAGATAATAACTCCTTAAAAAACAAAATTGCCAAAATGGGAAAGGAAGTATAAAACAGCATTTGTTAAGCACAAAAATTCACTGAGGAAAATAATTCCTTAAAAATAAGAATCGGGCAAGTGGAAGCTGATGAGTCCATGAGACATTAAAATACAATTAAAAAATAGAAATAGAAGATGTGAAATATCTCATTGGAAAACAACTGAACTGGAAAATAGATCCAGCAGAGATAATTTAAGAATTATTGGACTACCTGAGAGCCATGATAAAGAAAATAAAAAGCCTGGATAACATCTTTCAAGACATTATCAAGAAAAACTTCCCTGACATCCCAGAACTAGAGGACAAAATAGAAATGGAAAGAATTTACCAATGAACACCTGAAAGAGATCCCAAAATTAAAAGTCCTAGGAACAACCCAGTCAAATTTCAGAGCTCCCAGGTCAAGGAGAAAATACCACAAGCAGTCAGAAAGAAGCAATTTAAATATCATGGAGCTGCAGTCAAGGTTACACAGGATTTGGCAGCTTCCACATTAAAGAAATGGAAGACTTGGAATATGATATTCTGGAAGGCAAAGCAGTTAGAGCTACAACCAAAAATCCCTTACCCAACAAAACTGAGTATAATTTTTCAGAGGGAAAAATGAATATTTAATGAAATAGAAGACTTTCGAGTATTCTTAAAAGACCACAGCTGAATAAAAATGTTGATCTCTAAATACAACTCAAGTGAAACATAAAAAGGTAAAAGAGAAACAAGAAAGGGGAAATATAAGAGGTTCAGTAAGGTCAAACTGTTTATATTTCTATATGGCAAGATAATATTTGTAACTTAACTTTATTACTATAAGGGAAATTAGAAAGAATATATGTAGACAGGGGGTGTGGGTATAAAGTGACTTTCATAGGATGATACAAAAAAAAATAAAAGGGCAAGAAAGAAGATTGAACTGGGAGGAGAGGGAAAATAGAATAGAGTAAAATTATTTTACATAAAAGAGGTATGGAAGAGCTATTACAATGGAGGAGAATATGAGGGATTGTGGGCAAGTTCTGAACCTTACTCTCATCAGAATTGGCTCAAAGAGGGAATAACATACACACTCAGTTGAAGACAGAAATATATCTCACACTAGAAGGAAGAAAAAGGGTCAGATATAAAAGAAGGGGGAAGGGGACTCATGGAAGGAAGGGGACAATTGTGGGTAGGCATCAATCAGAAGTAAAAACACTTGTGAGGAGGGACAGGGTAGGCACAAGAGAGAGAGAGAAGGATGAACAAGGGGACATTAGGATGGAGGGAAATACACAGTTAGTTATCATAACTACAAATGTGAATGGGATGAACTCAATCATAAAATGAAAGTAGATAGCAGAATGGATTAAAAACCAGAACCCTCAATATATTGTTTACAAGAAATACATTTGAGGCACAGAGACATACACAGAATAAGGGTAAGAGGCTGGAGCAGAATATATTGTGTATCAGTTGAAGCAAAAAAAAAAAATCCAAAAAACCAATAAAGGTAGCAAAACAAAAATAAATCTAATTAAAAGAGATAAAAAGGAAACTATAGTTTGCTGAATGGTACCATAGATAATGAAGTAATGTCAATACTAATCACATGTGTAACAAATGACATAATGTCTAAATTTTTAAAAGAGAAGTTGAATGACGCACAAGAGAAAAGAGATGTACAACTATTGTCATTTTGGGGTTAGGGTATAACAATTCCTTTACATTAAAGATGGGTCCTCCTGGTTTAACAGGTTAGGAACCATGCCCCAACCCTGGACAAAGGTTCTGGAATCAGAAAATGAGGGTGAAAATTCTACCTCAGATACAACATACATGAGGTGGAGCAAGTCACTTAATTTCCTCATACTTCAGCTTCCTCATCTGGAAAATGAAGGAATTTGATGAAATAACTTCTGACATATTTCCAGTTCTAGATCTATGATCCTATGTTCTCTCCTACTTTACCTTTTCTCCCCTCCCCATCCTGTTCTCCATTCTCTCACCATCCCCATCCCCAATGTTTAGATATGGGTCCCTTTGAGTCAATGAAGATAATAATATTTCAACTTCAGCTTTCCCCTCTCAGAACTAGATAAGTCTAACTAAAAAAATAAACAAGAAAGAAGTTAAAGAGGTGAATAAAATTCTGGAAAAGTTAGACATGATAGATCTCTGGAAAACACTGATTCAGAATAGAAAGAAATGTAGCTTTATCTCAGAAGTACATGTCACCTACACAAAAACTAACCATTTATTAGGACATAAAAACCCCACAACCAAATACAGAAACGCAGAAATACAAATGCATCCTGTTCAGATGATAATTCAAAGAATATTACATTCAATAATGGCAATGAAAAGATAGATAGAAATTAATTGGAAACTAAGTGGTCTAATCCTAAAAAAAAATGTAGAACAAAGAACAAATCATAGAAACACTTGATAATTTCATTAAAGAAAATCACAACAATGAGACAATACACCAAAATTTATGGGATGCATCCAAAGTGGTACTTAGGGGGAAATTTATGTCCCTAAATGCTTACATCAATAAAATAGAAAATCAATGAATATGACATGAAGTTAAAAATTTTAGAAAAACAGTGAATTAAAAATCCCCAATTAAAAACCAAATTTGAAATCCTAAAATCAAAGAAGAGATTAATAAATATGAAAATAAGAAAATCATTGAACTAGTAAATAAAACTAGAAGCTGATTTTATGGGTGGTGGTGGTGGGGAATAGATGAACCATTGTTTAATTTGATTTTTCAAAGGAAAGTAGAAAACCTAATTACTAGTATCAAAAATGAAAAAGGTGGATTCACTACCAAGGAAGAGGAAATTAAAACAATAATTAGAAGCTATTTTCCCAATTATATGCTAATAAATTTAACAATATAAATGAAATGGATGAATATCTTAAAAAATATATAAATCTACCAGATTAGCAGAAGAAATAGAGTACTTAGATGACTCAGTCTTAGAGAAAGAAAATGAACAACCCATCAATGAATTTCATAAGGAAAAATCCCCAAGGCCAGATGGATTCACAAGGGAATTCTACCAAATATTTAAAGAATAATTAATCCCAATACTATATAAACAAGCTAAAAAATAGACAAAGAAGGAGTCCTACCAGGTTTCTTGTATGATACAAATATGGTGCTGATACCTAAACCAGGAAGAGCCAAAACAGAGAAAGAAAATTATAGAACAATTTCCCCTATGTCTGTTGATGAAAAATAATTTAAATAAAATGCTAGCTAGGAGATTATAGCAATATATCACAAGGATCATATACCAGGTGGGATTTACAGCAGGAATTCTTGGCTGGTTTAATATTAGGAAAACTATCAGCATAACTGGCCATATCAATAATAAAACCAATAAAAATCATATGATGATATCAAAAGTTGCAGAAAAAGCCTTTGACAAAATAGAGCACTCATTCCTATGAAAAACACTAGAGAGTATGTGAATAAATAGGGCTTACCTTAAAATGATAAGTAGTATTTATTTAAAACCATCAGCAAGCAATATCTGTAATGGGGATCAGCTTGAAGCCTTCCCAATATAATCAGAGGTGAAGAAAGGATGCCCATTATCACCACTATTATCCATTATAGTACTAGAAGTGTTAGCTATAGCAATAAAAGGGAAAAATGACTTTTGCTGAACTCTACATGTTCTTCAATCCATCAAAATAATTAATAGATTTATAACTCAAAGGCATCAAAGAAATAAACATGAAAATATTTGTAGCACCTTTTTTATATCAAAGAATTGAAAACAAAGAATATACCCATCAACAGGGGAATGACTGAATCAAGTGTAGTACATGAATAATAGAACATTAGTTTGCTGTAAGAAATGAAAAAAGGGGGGCAGCCAGGAAGCAAAGTGAATAAGAGCACCGGCTCCAGTGTCGGGATGACCTGGGGATTGAATCTGGGCTCAGACACTTAACACCCATCCAGAAACACCTGGCTGTCTAACCTTGAGCAAGTTACTTAACCCCAATTGCTTTTAAAAAAAAAAGAAATGAAAAATGGATGGTTTCAGAGAACCCTAGAAGACTTGTACAAATTAATGCAGAATGAAGTGAGGAGAACCAAGAGAGCAATTCATATGAAACCAGTATTGTTATAAGGAAAAACAATTTTGAGAAAATTAAGAATTCTGATGAATGTAATGCCTGACCACAATTTCAGAGGACTAATGATGAATCTCTCAGCCTACCTTCTCACAGAAAGGTGATAAACAAGATGCAGAATAAGAAATACTTTTTTTTTCCTACACAGATAATGTTGAAATTTGTTTGGCCTGACTAGGTACATTTGTTATAAGTCCTTTTTTTTCATCTGAGGAAGTATTAGAGAGATGAGGATTAAGGATGGAATAGTTAAAAAAGAAAAAAAAAGAGTGTCACTGAAGTTTTTTAAGTGCACAGAAGAAAATAGAATGAAGGCCAGAAAGAATCATAGACAAGAAGGAAAACTTTAAAAATCACATGTTGAATGTGGGTATATATGCATGTATATTTGTATATTATATGCATATACATACATATATACTTGTGTATGTACATTTAAAGCAAGTTCTACATAAAAGAGAACTTTTCCAGTTCAATACATATATGGAGTGCCCATTTTATTTTGCTGTTTGTAATAAAAATAAATTTTAAGCATTAAGGTTGCCCATTTTGGTTTCTGTGATAAAATCAAAGGTCCAAGGCTAGAGGCTAAAAGGATTTGAGAGGAGTTAATGTTTGATTCACCCCATACTAAATAAACATCCTAAGCAGAGAAGCCTGGTTTAATCCTGGCCTCTGGTTCCATAGTGACGCTTTAGCTGGTCTAGTTATATAGGATGTAAAGGTAAGCCAACTGTCCAACTTTCCTGAAATCCAGGGCTTTTCATGGGGAAAGACCTCTAATGGCACAAAGGACCAAAATTTCTAAAAGGAAAAACAATGGATGCTTATTTCAGAAAATTATGACTGATACAGGAAGACTTGTTTACATTCCCATAGAAGCTAAGGACACTTGTCTCTTACTGTGTGGAAATGTTTGCTGACTATCTGCTGATCAATGACCTTTCATTCCCTGTGCCTTCTTTCTTTCCCAGAAGATAGGTTATCTATTTGAACAGCATAGAAACAGGCTTTTATTTGAACATTTTCCTTCCTTCCTTCCTTCCTTCCTTCCTTCCTTCCTTCCTTCCTTC
>NW_027187339.1:9766228-9783728 GCF_028583685.1 Petaurus breviceps papuanus
TTCCTTCCTTCCTTCCTTCCTTCCTTCCTTCCTTCCTTCCTTCCTTCTCTCCTTCCTTTCTTCTGTGGCTAGGTGGTACAATAGATAGAACAACAAACCTAGAACCAGGAAGACATGAATTGAAATCCAGCCTCAGATACTTAGAAAATGTGTGGTTTTGGGAAAGTCACTTAACATCTCTCTTCCTCTGCTTCTTCATCTGTGTAATGGGAGTACTAATATCTCCTACTTCATAGATTGTTGTGAAGGTCAAATTTATTAATATTTTAAAGTGTGTAGCACGGTGCCTACAATAAGTGCTGTATAAATGTTTATTATTATTGTTCACTAGATAGCCCCTTCTAGGTGAAATTTAGCTCATAACATAGTGACTACTGTCCCTCTATACTGCAGAGCATTATTTAGTATGATTTGGACAGATTTAGTATGATTCTGGCTATGACTGAGCTAAAAAGAGAGCCAGATTGACATAAGGGATAAAGATTTGACTTTAGAGTCAAATAGAACTGATTTCAAATTGTTCCTCTAATAAATATTGGCTGTGGAGAGGTACTAAATTCAAGGTAGAGATTAAAGTATATAAATGTATATATGGGCATATGTATTTATATATGTATATGTGCCTGCACATACACACACATACACAAATGTATATAAACAAATATATATTGGCATGGCCAGTAGAGGAAATTCTTTGTTTCACTAATATATTTGCTACAAGGATTTTATTTTGCTGGGTTCTTTTAATAAGGAGAAGGAAGGTAGAATAGAGAGAAAAATATTTTTGTTAATTAAAAAGATAAAATTTAAATTTTAAAATATACAGCAAATACTATCTGTATGGTACTGAGCAGTTCACAGCCTCAAATTTCTAAGACTATTAGTTGCATAGAAAATATCTAGCTACAATTATAAAGAGAAAGTCTCACCAGGATCTCCTTACATTGATTAAATCACAGTTCTGATGGGGGAAAAATGGAATGAAACTGTTGGGGAGGAGAATCATCAACACACCTGTGTACAACATATCTGAGAGCCTCTTGGGAGACCACCAGAGGGAGCACTTGATTTGAAGGAGAGATGAGGGAAACAGGCTTTTTTTTCTCCTCAGTTAAGTGCCTTTCAACTAAGGAAACCATAGGATGCTGTTACAGATAAAAAATGTATAGGATGGAGAAGAGGAAGGGAGGAAAGAATGTTATCTCTAAAGGTCAACTTCTTTCTTATACTGAAATACAATCAGTTATGAGTTCTTCCCATAAAGAAAAAGTTAAACTTCTTAAAAAAGATTGCTCAGTAAAATATGGACATAAATGAATCAATTAGTGAAAAGGCATTTATTAAACACTTTCTATGTACCAAGCCCAGTGAAAAGTGCTGAGAATACAAATATACAATGCAAAGACCTTTAAGGATCTGCCTTTAAAGACCTTACAATCTAATGAAGGAGGCAACACACAAAAATTAGTGATCAGAAAAGAATACTTTGACCCAGAAATTTTTAGGAATTATCAGTAGAATGAGGTTATAGGGGAATAGATCGGCACACTCCATACAAAAAAAAATAGCACAACTGATGTGATCATGGTTAATAGTTCCACATCTTGAGCAAGGAGGGAAGGAAGAAGAGGGAAACTATAGTGAGGGGCAGGAGGAGGGAAGGTAGCTGGCAAGTCTATGGAGGAGACAGACAGAGTTGGAAGTGAATTACAGCATGACTGGTGATTTCCTGAACTAGTGATCCAGGAGGGGAAGAATCAAGAAAAACAAGAACCATGGTAAGAAAGATTGATGGTGTCTGAATTCCCCAAATCAGGCTACCATTTTCTTTCTTTGGCTCTATAGAGAATGGGGAACATAGTTGCCTTGGTCATATATGTAGGTGTTAAAGGGCCTCAGAGACCATGTGGTTCAATCCTTTCATTTTATAATGAGGGAATTGAGGCTCAGGAATGTTAAGTGAGTCTTAGATCTTAGCTTGGGTAGATATCTGCCCAAGATTTCCCACTCTGGTTGATTTTTGGATGAGAAAGTAGAAAAGGGGAAAAACCTTGGTCCTAACATAATAATTAGTTACTAAATACAAGAGAGAAATAATCTTTTCTTACATTTGTTAAATATTTTAGGTCCTTTCTGGTAAATGCCCTTGTGTCTTTTTGAATCACTGGAAGTAGGGTATTAGTATTAGACTCCCAGGATCACACAAGTAGTAAATATCAGAGGTAAGTTTTGAAGCAAAGTCCTCTGACTCTGATCTTTAAAAGATCCAAATACATACTCTATCCATTGATTCAAATTTCAATCCTTCCTCCTATTCAATTCTTGTACATGTAACTCTTCTATAAAGAATTTATAATTATCTGAACTATGCTCAGTCAAAGAAATGTCAACTACATCTAAATGCAAATGACCCTGGAGACTAGAACTAGGACCAATGGGTAGAATTTGTCATTGTAGATTTCAGCTCAATGTAGGGAACTCTCCAAGAGTAGAATGAGCTACTTCAGAACTATCCTCACTGATAGTATTCAATTGGAGATTGGACGCTCACTTGTCAGGGATGTTGTAGAGGGAATTCCTATTCATAGAAGCATAGATCACAGATTTAGAGTTGGAAGAGTCTTCAAAGATCATCTAATCCAACACCTTTTCATTTTACTAATGAGAAACCTGGGGCTTGAAGAGAAGTAATTCACACCTGGGGCTCTTTCCACTGAACTGCACAGGTTCCATTAAAGAGCCCATGAAATCCTCTTTTACCTCAGAGATGTTATGAATGGTAAGATTGCTATCAAGCACATCAACATGGACTGGTGGAGACAGCACTGATTTTGGAGTCCGAAGACCTAGATTCAAATCTCAGTTCTGTCCTTTTTTGCCTCTGTGACTTTGGCAAAATTATTTTATCCCTTAGGTCCCAAATTTCCTTATCTTTCTTTGAAAAGAGTGAATTATGTGACCTCTTAAATCCTTCCAACTTAAAAATCCCATTATCCTAGGAGACAGTGGATCCAAAAAAAAGTCTAAAAACATTAAAATGAAGGAGAAGAAAGAGAAGAAGAAGGAGGAGAAGAAAAAGAAGAGAAGAAGAGGAAGAAGAAAGAAAAACAAGAAAGAAGAACAAAAGAAGAAGAAGAAGAAGAAGAAGAAGAAGAAGAAGAAGAAGAAGAAGAAGAAGAAGAAGAAGAAGAAGAAGAAGAAGAAGTTGTTTCATGGAAATGAAATTAGAAAGTACATAGTGAGGAGAAAGCAGCTGCTTGCCCTCCAAAGTAAATCTACAAGAGTTGTCTGGTGAAAAGATAATTTATTTAGAAAGGGTCAGAGAAAGAAGAGAAGAGGAGTGGTGATTGGCTACTCTGCTGAAAGGTACTCAAATAGCTGTGTCAACCTGATAATGATGGTAGAGGCAACTGTAATCTTTCTGGGATATGTTTCTAAAACCTCAGATGGCTCTCTAGATGGATCACATGTGATTCAAAAGGACATGAGTCTTTACCAGAAAGGACCTAAAAAGTATTTAACAAATGTGAGAAAATATTATTTCTTGCATTTAGTAACTAATTATTATGTTAGGACCAAGGTTTTTCCCCTTTTCTACTTTCTCATCCAGAAATCAACCAGTGTGGGAAAGCTTGGGCAGACATTTACCCAAGCCAAGATCTAATCAGACAGTAAAAGAAATTCTAAGGTTGGGCTAAGAGGTGCATTCATACTCACTGTGTTTGCTCAGACAGGTCTAGGGAAGTGTTGATTCTTTCTTTTGTCAGACAGGTGATATGGAAATTACTAAGTCTATTTGACAGAGATTTGGGTGATCCAAGTCACATACCCCAAGACTGTCATTGTAATTTATCCCAAACTCTTATTTTAATATTCATTTTCTCATTAAGTGTTAGTGAATCAGTGTTGATTGCCAACCTAAGGAACACCTCTTCCAGGGCATATAAGCTGTGAACCCTCCCCATGAGGGGTCTTTGGTCTAAGCGAGATGGCCAAATGAACATCCTTTTATTAAAATGTTGGCATTGTTAATAACACAATTAATTTACCCAGAAATTATGTCTCTCAGAATTTTTTTTAATCATCACACAAAGATTAAAAATCGTTCAGGAAAGAAACTGAAGACCTTAAGATTTCATCAAAACTTGGGGTGGCTAGGTGGCGCAGTGAATAGAGTACCAGCTCTGGAGTCAGGAGGACCTGAGTTCAAATCCGGTCTCAGACACTTAACATACACACACAAAAAAACTAGCCGTGTGACCTCGGGCAAGTCACTTAACCTAATTGCCCTACCTTTCCTTCTCAAAAAAAAAAAATCGTTTAGGGGAGACTAGGTGGTGCAGTGAATAGAGCACTGGCCCTGGAGTCAGGAGGACTTGAGTTCAAATGAGGCCTCAGATACTTAACACAAAAACTAGCCATGTGGCCTTGAGCAAGTCACTTAACCCCAATTGCCCTCCAAAAAGCAAAAAAAAAAAAAAGATTTCATCAAAACTGAGAGATGTCATAGACAAAGGAAGGTTAGGGAAGTTAACAGCTGCTTAAGATGGTATTCCAGAAAAATGATCAAAATATATGATCAGTTTTCAAATGAAGTAATCAAAACTATAGCCATACGAAAAAATATTCTAACTCACTATTGACTGGAGAAACACATATTAAAACAATTCTGGGCTACTACTTCCTATCTATTATATTGTCTAACAGGACAGAAAAGGTGAATGAGAAATGTTGGAGGGGATATGGGAAAAATAAGGTTTTAATGCATTGTTGGTGGAGTTATGAACTGATTTAAACATTCTGTAGAGCAATTTAGGACTATGCTCAAAGGGTTATAAAAACATGCGTACCCTTTGACCTAGCAATACCACTACTAGGTCTGTAGAACAAAAGAGATAAAAAAATAAAAAGGAAAAGGACCTATATGTACAAAAATATTCATAGCAGCTCTCTTCTGGGGGTAAAGAATTAAAAGTTGAGGAAAAGCCCATCAATTGGGGAATGACTGAAAAAGTTGTAGTATGTGATTACAATGGAATACTATTTTACTATAAGAAATGATGAGCAGGACACTCTCAGAAAAAAACCTGGAAAGACTTGCATGGGCTGATGCAAAGTAAAATGTACTGTGTACAAAGTGATCACAATATTTTAAGATGATCAGCTGTGAATGCCTCAGCTATTCTCAGCAATACAACAATCCATGACGTGGGAGATAAGAAAGTTCAGAGTCTGAGTCTGAGATCAGAAAAGATCCTGATTCTTTCTCATGAGAAAGGGAACTACCCCTGTCACTCAAATGACATCTGCCAGGGAGTGCAAAATGTATAAGCTTGAAGGTTTCTCTTGTCCTGATCCTAACTCCACCTCTAACACCTGTCCTACCTCACCATTGGCTGGTGAGGCAAGTTCGAAATCTGTCATTAGTGTTAACTAATTGGCTAAAAGCAGTCTCAATTCTTCATTATGTATGTATTCCAATTTTGAAAGTGCCCAATCAGAAGTGGACTAGTATGGTTTTCTTTTGAATTACCTCATTTCAGGGAAATCCTGAGTTATTCATGAGACTGAACTGGCTTACAAAGTATGGAGAAGAGATAGGAATGTAACAGGGAGTTAAAAAAAATGAGGAAACTTCACTGTGAGTCATCTCTCACAATGACAACTCTGAAGGATTTAGGATGAAAAATGCTATCCATCCCCATAGAAAGAACTGATGGTGTCTGAATACAAATTGAACACACCTTTTATAACTTAATTTTTTCTTGAGTTTTTTTTGTCTATGTTTTCTTTCACAACATTACTACTATGAATATGTTTTGTCTGACTACACATGTATAACCTATATTGAATTGCTTGCCTTCTCAATGGAGTGGGGTAGGGAGGGAGCAGGTGAGAGAATTTGGAACTCCAAGTTTTTAAAAAGTTATAAAACAAGGGTTTTAAAACTCAAAGTTTTTAAAACAAATATTAAAAATTGTTTTGCATGTAACTGGGGAAAAATAAACTACTAAATAAAAGGTGTGTTTGTGTGTGTGTGTGTGTGTGTTACATAATGAAAGAAGATAGTATTTCAGAACTTTAATAGGGTTTCTGGACCAAAGTTTAACAAATAGAAATGAAAGGCTTTGGGCCAGAGATATAACAAACAAGAACTAACTGCATTTGCCTGGGGTATTAAAAGTCCAATCAAAGGATAGAGAGAGGTATTCCACCTATGATTTCATTGGTATAGGGAACTCCCAGATGAAGAAACTCCCTCTACCAATACTGGTCTGCATCTTATCTGCAACTTAGAGTCTTGGAGAATTGCCTAGAGCCCATATTATAGTTAAGGGACTTGTCCAGGGTCACATAGCCAGTAAGTATCAGAGGTAGGATTTGAATCTGGGTCAGCTTGGTTTTGAGGTTAGTTCTCTGTCCACTGTACCATGTTACCTCTTTTAAGTCTAATCAAAAGGGCCTTAAACTGAAAGGGAAGGGAGAAATAAAGATTGGTCTATATCCACCAATCTAGATACTGCAGAAAATAGCTACACTATAGGAAGAAAAGTGGTAGTCAAAACACCTTGAAGTTCAGAAGTCAAAATCCAAGAAAAGATCCTGTCGTAAAAGTCACAACTCACATTACATATTATAATAAGCTCCAAATGATTATATGACTTAAGATATAAAAGGTTATATTGTAAACAAGAGGCGAAAAGAGGAAGGAAAGATATACCTTTCAAACCCATGAATAGAAGAATTCTTAATTAAATAAGGATTAGAAGTGATCATAAAAAAGTAAAAATGGACAATTGTTATTTCTTAAAATTGAGAATTTGGACAAGAAAAGTTTTGATTGTACAAGTTAGAATTATTAAGGAAGGAGATTACTAGGTGGAATCTTTGAAGCAAATTTATCACAAAAAATTCCCTTGGTTTATTTTGTTTGATTCTACTTACTGCTTACAAGAGAGGGCTTTGGTGGTACATAGGGAAGAAGGTGATGGGCAGTTATACAAAAATAAAAGAAAGAAAAGTCCATCAATGAAACATTAAAAACAAAAACAGAAGAGAGAAGGATACAGAAGGTGACAGGAATTATAGACTAGAAAGCAGTTTTGTTATTATGTTAAATTTAATATATACTTTGAAAATATTCTATGTAACAGTTCACAGTTTCCTAGACTATCCTCTTTTTTGTTCTTTGTACATAGAAATGTTCATGTTCCTTGATGGTTTGTTAAATTCACAATTGAACATTGAGTCTAGGGCTGGAGCAACCAAGGTACCCCTCTACCTCTGGACTTATGATCATGATCCAAACAGTATGGGCCTTGGAGAACCTGGCCTCTAATAAGAAAAGTTAGAGGCCCGTTTCGCATAGCCTTTGGCTCATTTTGTCCCCCACTCTAGCAATTAAGGTTTTTAGTTTTGGCTCATTAGATCAACTAAGGTTATGTAGATTTATCACATTGAGGGTCTGCCCAAAGGTGGAAATAGGATTCAGGCATGGAACAGTTATTTATTTCCTATACACAAAATACTGTCAGGTGGAAGCTTAGACAGATCACAGAGAGTAGAGTTATAAAAAACTTATGAACAATTTGAGTTACCAAAAAATGGAATGAACTGTCTTGGGAGATAAAGGGCTTCCCTTCATTGAAGGTCTTCAAGAAAAGGTAGCTAACTACTTTTCAAGTATGTCTTTGAGGGAATTTTTAGGTATGGGCTGTGGACTCTGAAATTCTGTCTCTGTGATTTTCTCCCTATCTGCCAATATCCCTTGGGAGCAGTGGATATAACAACTGAATATTTGGTTCAGTTGTTTATTAATCTGTGGAAGCATGACAAGGACAGAGCTCTACACTGTAAACAGAACTGATTCTTTACATCCTGTTGAATCCAGACTCTTCCTGTCTTCTCCAGGTTAAACTAGAGGACACTCTGCTCTGTTTTCTCTTTCCTGTTGGATATTAGGTAAGTTTCTGACTGGAAACACAGCCTGTGGAACTTGGGTCAAAGATCTGTGTGTTTAACTAGATTCCAGGCAAGGGACTTTACATCAGACTCTCAGGCAAAGTTTCTATCTGTAACTAGAGAGTTATGATTAAAGGAGATGTTCCTCATCTCCTTTTAGATTCCTTGGTACCTTTGAAAGTATGGCATTCTTTAGAAACAGGTCAGATCTGGTGCAGGTAAAATTAAAGGGACATGGGATTATTTGGTCTTCTGCTGAAGGGTTAGCAACTTCCCCACCCCCACCCTATAGACACCCTGGAAAGAAGAAACAAGATTACAAATGTACAAACCTTTTTTCAGGTCTAAACCATAGGTAGGAATGAACAAAGTAAGAGAAAGGGAAGGAGGGAGGAAAAAAGGAAGGAAGGAAGGAAGGAAGAAAAGAAGGAAGGAAGGAAGGAAGGAAGGAAGGAAGGAAGGAAGGAAGGGAGAAAAAGGAAGGGAAGGAAGCATTTTATGTATTAAGATTTTTAAAAATTTATATTATTGTTAATTTTGTATATTCAATCCTATGCTAGTAACTATAGAGGAACCTAGAAAATAGAAAGCATGTAGGAGAAAGCAGCCAGACCAGTGAGGAGGCTATTGAGTATACAGTATGTGGATTGGAAAGGCAAGAGACATGTCTGTCTGTAATGGACAGTTCTCATTAGGACAGAATGAGAAAGAAGCCAAGGTAATTAGGATGGGGACTGACTTGCATAATGGTTTCCAAATAAATTTGGGTTGATTAATCTTGTAGAACATGGGGAGTCATTACTGGCAGTGGTGTGTGCAGGCTGGTTTGGAGGGAAAAGAGACAGCTGGTGGCAGCACCAGCAGGAGGAGACAACAGTGAGGAGGGAAATAGTGAGGCTGGGTGAAGACTCCTGCCATTTATCTTTCCAAAACAATTGACCTCAACTTTCTCCCCATCCAAGGTTTGAAGGATGCCTGTCTTTTCCTGGTTCCCATTCCTCCTCATCATCATAGTAAAGACTGACTACTCAGAGCCAATTTTGAGTGAAAGGCATGAGCAGACCTGCTGCTCCCTGGTCTCTTGTGGTACCCCTGGGGCAAATGGGGCTCCTGGAAAAGACGGAAGAGATGGACTCAAGGGAGAGAAGGGAGAACCAGGTACAGGCCAGTTGGGGTCCTTCTCCCTGAGTCTTCCTTTCTACCAGGTGTTCCCACATGATGGCTGCCTCTTCCAGGAGTTCAGACTCAAGACATGAGAAGGTCATATCTATCAATGATGTAAAATTGTTTCTCTAGATTCAATCTCTGTCCAAAAACCTTTCCTCTAAACAAGGGAGTGAGATGATCAAGGCTGTTCTATTTATCTAGCTCTGGTAATCTGGCACCCCCAGTTTCCAAGTAGTCAAAGGAAAGATTATGTTAGTTCCTTACCAAAAAATGCAGTATATGGGACCACTTTCAAAAACTATCTCTTGAGAATCTCTCAATCCATTCCTCTTTGGGGAAACCTATGGCATACTGCTTGCTTAATTAGATTTAAATACTAAATACTGGGAAGAAAATCTAGGAACTCTTTCATGAGGCCACTAGTTTGTTTTCTACCCTCATAAGATGTCCACATATAGTTGACAGTTAAATGTTTTTTGCTCATTTCACTCCATTTTGGAGGGAAGCAGAGGACTGTGAATTCAGAGTACTGCATACCCACCTGTATAAATGATTTTGCTTACAGTGGTATACCAATTAATTGGGACAATCTAAAGTAATTACATTTGCTGGCATATGATAAGTCTTAAGACTTTTCTGTCTTTCAAAAAATTTTAATATGTACTGTGTGCTCCATTTCTTGTGAACCTTTTTAATATGTAATTTAGCTTTGAGTTCACTGATATATTCTTTAATTCTTAATTCATGAAAACACACTTATCACATCAGATGTTAATTGCACCTTTTAAAATAGTCATTTTTCAAAATCTAGCCTTGGTTATAGCCTACAGATTCTTACTAGGGCTTAAATCAAACAAATTATTGGGCACTGAAGCAGGTTTCTCTTCAGTTCCTAAATAAATTTCTTAGCTTTTCATGACCCATAGCATGGTGCAAGGTCGCATTGCTATTGGGGAATTCCTATAATACCAAAATAATTCTGTTTGTTTGCATATAAATAGATTTATCAGAGTTTATTATTTTCTTCAGTTGGAACAAAACTTGCTGAATGTAAAAAATCCTCCAAACATTTTTGCAGGTGAATGTTTTAAAGTCTGATGAAGATGCTCAGATCTTGCAAGCTTATCCGGACTTCTGAAAATGATTTGGAATTAAAAGACCTTGAATGAAAAAAAAAGTTCATTAGTAAAAAATTTAAATTTTCTAATCCTTAGTACATTAGTCTTTATGTAATTTCGCCCATGAAAGGCATTTATATTGATAGTAAGAGTTAGCAACTGATTTTAAACTAATCTTTTCACTGTTATTCCAACTTTAATAGAATGATCTGTAAAATGATACTGTAGAATGATCAGTAAAACCCTTCCAGCCAACAGGTTCCTACAAAGCTCTTGTTTCTGAGGATTAATCAAGCTATTTTGCAACAACATTTTGTCATCTGTTAGCATTATTTTTCATTTGGACTTGGCTACCCTTTGTGCTTTGTTGAGATTGGTCCTGTTTCTTGTGGGTTTGAAAGATGCTTCAAATGTATGACTTCCCCACACCATTCTCAGCAATACTTCTAATAGTTATTGAAGTGTGATCTTTGAGAGCTACAATTTTTGCATGTTTCCTTGAAGTAATAGCAATTCTTTAAAAATTCTACTGAATTAGAAACACAAGAAAACACTCAAAGATGTATGTACGGTCCCAAATCAATTATTCAGTCAACAAAGAACTAATTCAAAGTGGGAAATCAGCTTCCCTGTTTTCATTTGATCAAGGTAATAAGTCAGTCTGATGGCATTAGAAGCACACATATATGATTATTACTGTCAGAAAATGGAATCATGGTTTTGGTTTTTGGGGGGTTTTTGCCTTAAGGGGGGAAGGCAGGGCAATTTGGGTTAAGTAACTTGCCCAAGGTCACATGGCTACTAAGTGCTAAGTATCTGAGGCTGGATTTGAACTCAGGTCCTCCTGACTCCAGGGCCAGTGCTCTATTCACTGCACCACTTAGCCGCCCCCTTGGAATCATTTTTAAAGGGCTTTGCATGTCCCAAATAATTTGCACTACCATCACAATTTTCTTATTTCAAGAAAGGGATTTTGGTAGGTGGTAGGGAGGTGGAATAGGAAACTAACAATAAAATTCATTTTTTTTTCCATTTTTAAAACACTGAATACAAAGATAAGTTTCTTTATTGCCCAATAATAGGCCAAGGGCTCAGAGGTGCCCAGGGCCCTCCAGGGAAAATGGGGCCTCCAGGGCATCCAGGACCCCAGGGAGCTCCAGGACTAAGAGGCTTAAAAGGAGATACAGGAGACAACCCAGGTAAGGCTCTATCTGCTTTGTGCTTGTCCTAGCTGGAAAGAGGCCATTTAGGGATTTGGGGGCTCAGATCCAGCAAACAGATGATCCCTCTTCCAAATATCCTATTACCAGTGCAGTCAAATGTCTCCTTCCACTTGTATCATTATTGACAGAACTTCCTGTATGACTCACCATGTCTCTCCTCTACCCTTGCTTCATGGCAGAAGAAGCTATGGCTATAAAACACTGAATATAGTATTAGACTTTTAAAAATACAATGGCTAATTTGTCTGACTTTTTTTTCTTTTTCCATTTTATTATTATTCTCCATTACAAGAGATGTTTCTTTGGGAAGGGGAGGCGGGAGAGATACATTAGAAAATGAAAGAAATTTTAAAGCAAAAGTTATCCATAAAAAAGTCTGTTTTAAAAAAAGACCAGAGTCCAAGCTGGGCCTCAGTTTTCAGCAGCTATTACAGAAACATCCTACACATACATATACACATGCATATACATTGATGCATGCACATACTTTTCCTAAAACATTTTTCATTATGTTTCATCTGGAGACCCTGTTTCAGCCTTCAGCTGGAAACAGAGTTGAGTAATTATTCCTGAAAATAATCAAATAGAGGATGATTGGAGGAGTTTGACCCCATGCCAGCAATTTTTCTGCAGCTATTGGGGTATCAAAGAGTCAAACAGTGAACCAAACTCTAAGACAATTCAGGCAGTGGGACATAGTCAGGAAACATTGATTCAACAGAAAACAAACTAAACCTGTCAAGAAAAACAGGAGGGGAGAGAGAACCCCCAAACTTTTTAGTAAAATCGATGGAGGCCATCATAAATTTTCCTCCAAATCCCAGAATCTTTGAGGTGGAAGGAACTCAGAGGTCATCTAATATATCCTAGTGTAGTGTCTTGGACATAGCAATGTGTAGTAAACACTAACTCAGGTCTTTAGTATCTGTCACCTGCACTATTGAGATAGCTTCTTAGTTGGTCCCCTTGCCTCAAATCTCCCCCCATTCTAATCTGTCCTCCACACAGCTGCCAAATGCATTCTCCTAAAGTGAAGGTCTGACCATGGACTCCCCTCCTCAACAAACTGTCGAGTCCCTATTACCTCTAGAATCAAATGTAAAATTGTGTTTGGCTTTCAAAGACTTTCACAAAGACCTAGCCCCAATCTACCTTCCTGACCTTATTACACATTACTTCCCTTCCATGCACAGTCAAATTGACTCTTCTCCTGCTCCTCACATATGACATTCTCTTTGCCCTCTCTATGCCTTTGTGTTGGCTATATCCTATGCCTGGAATTTTTTGCCATTTCACTTCAACCACTAAGAATCCTTTTACTTTAAAATTCTACTCAAGTGATCCCTTCTATTTGAAACTTTTCTTGATTCCCCTTAGCTGCTGGTGTCTCCTCCCAAATATACATATACATATTTACTTTGTATATATTTTAGGTGTATACATATTTGTGTATGTCAATAAAGGAAGCTTCTTGAAGGCAGACACTATTTCATTTTTGTCTTGAATTCCTAATGTCTAACACAATGCTTAATAAATATTTGATTCAGTGGGTCTGTGAAACAAGTATTTATTAAGCTCTGCTATGTGTTGGGTATTTGCTAAGTTTGGAAGATATAGACAAAGTCTACATGAAATAGACTTTGCACTCAAGGAGTTTCTGGACTAATGGGAAAAACCTATAAATAACTAGGTGCGTGGCTTTTGCAATAGTCCTGGTGAGAACTACGAGGGACTAAACTCTTTTATATGAAAAGAGAGGAGGGGATTTATGTGAGAGGTGTTGTAAAGATAAAAATGACAAGATTTGGCAATAAAATGATCGGATATGTGGGGTGGGTGAGGGTGAGGTCACTGAGGTTGAAGGCCTAGGTAGGTGTGATGATATTGACGCACGCTGTTTACAGGGACAGGAAACAACAGAAGAAGGCAGGGCTTGGGAGTGAGATAATGAGTTCTGCTGAGTTTGAGGTTTCTATGTGACATCTCGTTTGAGATATATGACTATTAGTTCAAAGGGGAAACTAAAGCTAGATATATAAGTCTGGGATTCATCTGTATAGACATGATCATTGAACTTTTGGTAACTGATGGGATCACCAAATGAGTTAGTATAATACAAAAGCAAAAAGAGAAGAGGCCCCAGGACAGAGCCTTGGAGGACAACTAAGGTGAGACGATTGATACAGTTGAATAACTAGCAAAGGAAACAGAAGGAATGATCAAACAGATAGGAGGAGAACCAGGAGAGTGTAGTATTAGAAATTTGAGAGAATATACAGAAGGTGACTAACATTATCAAATGCAGAAGCCATTAGTTGGCCCTGAGCAATCAATAGTAACTTTGGAGAGGCAAGTTACTTTTGAGTGATGATGCTTGCAGCAAGCTTGCAAGGGTTTAGAAGAAAGTCTGGGGAGAAGCAGAGATCAGTGTCATAACACTCTCTTAAATGTTTTGCTTCTAGTTTCTTTGAATAAGCTATCAACCTTGGAAAGAAAAATCCAGCACCTTGAAACACAACTGGAAAAGATCAATGAGTGTAAGCTAACCGTTCATGAAAGTGGTATCCCTTCTCTCTACTTTGCTCTTCAGATATCTCTAAGCCTGGGGTAGAGTGGTTTAGTGTAAAGATTACTGGGTTTAGGTTTATAATAACTGGGGCTTTCACCCCAGGTCTAATGCTTATTAGCCAGGTGACTGTAAGGGAGCATTCAAGTTCTCTGGCATTCTATTTCCTCATCTGTAAAATGACATTGATAATAATACCATGTTTCTCTTGGGGTTGTTGAGAGGAACTAATTTTGTTATGATTAAATTATCATAGAAACCCTCATACTATTTTACATGCATTGGGAAAAGCAGTGAACTTCAAAGAAAAAAGATCTTGATTTTGATTTTGATTCTTGCTGGCTATGGGATTTCATCTCCCAAAGCTTCAGTTTTGCAATACTTAAAATAGGGGAAATAAAACTTATACTTATAAAGCTGAAATAAAAATATACATGAGAGGGAGACTCAGAAGCATGATAATCTGGCCCAGAGTACTGGCTATGTGACCCCAGACAAGTCAATTGAATCTCTCCTTATCTCTCAGTGCCCCAAAGCTACTCTTTAAAATTGTAAGTTGTGGGGCGGCCAGGTAGCACAGTGAGTAAGAGCACCAGCCCCAGTGTCGGGATGACCTGGGGATCAAATCTGGGCTCAGATACTTAGCACCACACACAGAAATAACTGGCCGTGTAACCTTGAGCAATTTACTTAACCCCGATTGCTTTAAAAAAAAAAACTGTAAGTTGCCTGGCAGGTACCAGTCTTCACTGATAGAGGTAGTTTCATCTCTGGTACTTTCTTATATTAATGAAATCACAGGTAAAAAAAAAAATTTAATCAAAATGTGTTCCAAATCCCCAAATCCCCATTGTGGAATAGGAGGAACTCAAATCTGAAGAATTTTGACATCATTTGAGGAATTCTTCCATAGCTATTGAAGAGCTTAGCAGCCAAACTTTGAATCTTCAGAGTTCATCACTTAAATGGAAATAAATGAAATGACAAAAATGGGACAAGAGGTGGAGGGTGAAACAGTGGAGACTGTCTTTTTAACTCAAGGTCTATGAGCACTGTTATAAATTGGCCCATAAAATCATAGGCTCTTAAAGATAGAAGGAACCCAAGAGGTCACGTAGTGAAATCCAACATAGTTTCTTGAACATATTAGGTATATGATAAAGGTTTATCGAATTCAATCCAACTGTAGGAGTCCTTTCAAATATGTTCAAAACAACTGATCACCCTGTCCCCTGCCTGAACATCTCTATGAATGACAACCTATGCAGACTATGATTAATTGGTTCTATTAGGAATTGCTTCCTTATATTAGACCTAAATCTACCTCCTTGTAATTTCCATGAAGTGGTTCCATGCCCAGTGCTGCCTCTAGTGCTACATAGAATAAACATATATGTCTCATGATAACTGTCTTCTTTCTTTTGTTTCTAGCTTTTCTTGAATTGAGCGTAATCTCAAAGAAACAAATCCAGACCCTTCAAGCTCAAGTGAACAAGAACAAAAATAGTAAGCTAGCTCTTCATAATGGTCATGTCCTTTCTTGCTCATGTGCTTTTTGGGGGACTTTAAGCCAGAAGCTACAGCTTTATATGGGAAAAAACTGGGCTTAGTGGGAAAAGTGGAACTTGAGATACAATCTGATATCAAATAGTCAGGTGGCCTTAGGAAAGCCACTTAAACTAACCTCTCTAAGCCTCAATAGGTTTATTGGTAAAAATGGGAATAATGGTACTACTTACATCCTGGGGTTATTGAGAAGAAAGCACTTTGTAAACTGCAAAACCCCTTAGAAATGTTAGTTATTAACAGTGTTTCACAAATAATGGAAAGAGCACCAGACTTACAGTGAGAAGATCTGGGTAAACAGGAGAGCAAACTGGTCCTATAGTCAGAGGTCCTGGGTTCATATCCTGCCTCTGACACTACGAGCATGCCACTTAATAATCCTTGAGATTAATTACAAAATCTCTTGTGAATGAGATGGTCTCTGAGGTCCTTCCAGGTCTAGATTTATAATCCAGTGGTCTGGGTTTTATTTTCAAACAACTGAAATTTAGCATTTCCTTCAATTATTTAAAAATACTAATCTAAGAAGAGATCCATAGGTTTTACCAATTGCCGAAGGGGTCCACAAAACACAAAAATGGTTAGGAACCCCTGATCTGAACAATTACAATTATGTCTCTCCTGAGGTAGCCATTTCCAGGAAAGGCATTTGTTTGTCCCTGGGATGAGCTTGTCAACCATGTTAATCTCACCTACAGTTCTGACCTTCTCCTTGGTCAAAAAGTCTGGGAGAAAACTCTTCCTAACCAATGGAGTAAAAGCCACTTTTGACAGAGTAAAAGTTCTTTGTGAGCAATTTGAGGCTGCCATTGCAACCCCAAAGAATGAAGAGGAGAATAAAGCTATCCAGGACTTGGCCAAAGGCACCCCTGCTTTCCTGGGCATCACGGACAAAGTGAAAGAAGGACAGTTTGCATACATGACAGGAGAAAGAGTGACCTTCACCAAATGGAAGAGGAATGAACCCAATAATCATGGATCTGGAGAAGACTGTGTATTATTGGACCATGATGGATCATGGAATGATATAGCCTGTACAACTTCCTTGCTTGTTGTCTGTGAATTGCCTGCCTGAATGGCTCCCTTATTGTGGACTGAAGGCTGAGATACTTTATCTGTGACTTCATACCAATGACACCAGAAACAAACGCTGGAACTTCATAAGCTTGAAGTGTAGTTGTCATTTTCTGTATTTAAATGCATAATTAAAATATTTAACTCACTCAATTTTCTCATGTAGATTTGTATTAGAAGTGGTGCCTCATTAATATGTGTGTGAGGGAAGTACACATATTCTGACCTGAAAAGAGAAAACCAAGAAAATAGAATTCCATAATCAAGAGCTTTGTTAACTTAAGTAAATTTGTGGGCAATATATGTTCATGGTATATTTCAACAAGAGTTGCCTTGAGTCTTACCATCATTCCCAAAGGCTAATCTCAAGCTTGATCTTATGTAAGACCATAGAATATAATCTCAGAATGATAGAGTACTCTGAGGAATCTTAGATCTCATCTCATTCAAATTACTTATTTGGTAAAGTGGGAAACCGAGGACTATCATGTCATGTGCTTACTCCATAAACTTCTGTGACTCCCTATTGCCTTTAGGATCAAACACAAAATCCTTTGATTGGTATTCAAAACCCTTCATAACCTAGCCTCCTCCTATTTTCCATCCTTTCACACCTTCCTCCCTGTCATGTACTCTTTGATCGAGTAACATTGGCTCCCTTGCAGTGACATGAACAGGACACTTCATTTCCCAGGTCTGAGAAATTTCTCTGGCTGTCTCCCATCCTTCAAATGCTCTCCCTCCTCATCTCTGCCTTCTGGTTTCCTTCAAGTCCCAGCTAAAATCGCACCTATTACAGGAAGATTTCTTTTCCTTTCTTTACC
>NW_027187339.1:9788728-9852217 GCF_028583685.1 Petaurus breviceps papuanus
ATATACATAATGCCAGTTATTTTTATGTAGTTTTGAAGGCATTTTACAAGCACTATTTCATTTGATCCTCCCAAAAATGTGGTGAGGTACTTATCACAGATATTTATACAGGAGGAAACTAGGTCTCAAAGAAATTCAATGACTTGCTCATGGTGCAACAACTAGTAAGTGTCAAAGGTGATATTTAAACTTTGGCCTCACAGATTCAAAGACCAACACTCCACAGTACTATACTCCTTCGCAGTTATTCAAAATAACAAAATATAAATAAGCTAATAATTATTGAAATGATAATAATTGGGGCAGCTAGGTGGTGCAGTGAATAGAGCACCAGCCCTGGAGTCAGAAGTACCTGAGTTCAAATCCAGCCTCAGACACTTGACACAATTACTAGCCGTGTGACTTTGGACAAGTCACAACCCCAATTGCCCTCCAAAAAGCAAAAAAAAAATAATTTATTTAAATTTATCTCTTTTGTTGGTTCATCATTCTGCCATTTGTAGACTAGCCCCCTTCAAGGCTCAGCCCCACTAAAAGGGTCTTCATGATTCCCTCCAAATTACATTGTATTTATTATGTATATTTTATATCTGCATACAGGATGTTTTTTCCTCTCCCTACAGTCAAAAAGAAAGTAGCTCCTAGAGAACAGGAACAATTTCATTTTCATCTTTGTATTACCAGGGCTTAGAACAGCCTAGAACACAAGTGGCTTAATAAGTACTTGTTAAATTGAGCAAACCTGTATTAAGTTGCTGGTACCATAAAGACAAATATTAAATGCCTTGCCCTCAAGGAGCTTACAGTTTAATGGAAAGATGTGGCATGTACAGAGATAAGTATGTACAAAGTATCCTCAAAGTAATTTCAATAGGGAGAACTAGTGATGAAATAAAATGATAAAAGGAGAGACAAACAGGGATAACGAAAGAGACCCACATAAAGAGCAATACTTAGAAATGCCCATACAAACAGAGAAATAAACACAGAAAAAGTAGGACAAAGGGAAAACTGCCCTAAATCTGTTGCTCTAGCCCTTAATTTATATGGAAGTGCAGTTCAAGTGAGAGGAAAGTTTTTTTTGCCAACAGTGGCCTGGCTTCTGATTTCCTCACAATTCATATACCTGCCATATTGAAGCTCATGGTGAAACAAAACACATATGCCTTCCTTGACAAGAGAGAGGGAAAAATACCAGGGGAGTTACATTACCTGGATAGACCCCACAATAACTAGACTAACTAATATGCAGGGACTACAGATGGGAGAGGAAGTGAAAATTATGTGCAAATGTACACAGATAGTACATGGAATGATAGATACTTCTCCAGGAGTGGCCTTGCTATCTGTGAGTTCTGAGCCCCCATAAGAGCTGGCTCACCTGGACAAAAAAATGAAGGATTTGCTGGTGAACTTGAGTGAATTATTTAGTTCAAGTTTTGGTGGCCCAAATGGGTTTAAAATCTTCTAACTCTCAGGTAGGAGTCTATGAGGAATCCTATTTCTAGCCCATAAAACAAAATGAAAATCAGTTCTGTTTCCCCTGCCAGGAATGCTCATCTCTCCCTACCCTTTTTCTCTCCCTAAGCAAATCCTACCCCATCCTTCAAGGCCTAGTTGAAATTCTGCCTTTTCCCCATGTGGCTATACATGACTCTGTCATTCTACAGTAATCTCTACTTTTGAGCTTTTATGAGTTTATACCACAAAAATTATCATTTACCACCTGGTCAAGTTAACTTAATGTTTCAAATGGGCATACTCATCTCCCCAACTTGAGTTTAAGCTTCTGAAGGGATAGGAATTTGTCTTCTCCTCCCTTTGATCCATGATACCTATTAGAGGCAGAAGGCACTCAGTAAAAGCTCACTGAAAAACTGAACCAGGGGCGGCCAGCTGGTGCAGTGAGTAAGAGCACCAGCCCCAGAGTCGGAAGACCTGGGATCAGTTCCAGCTTCAGATACTCAGAACCCACCCAAAAATAACTGGCCGTGTAACCATGAGCAAGTTACTTAACCCCAATTGCTAAAAAAAAAAACAACTAACAAACAACTGAACCAAAACAAATTAATTTTCATTGGTTTGAACTCCTATCTGCTTTGCTCTGGGAAATGAGACCAGGGGCAATAGATCATTATTCCTGAACACTTTCACAAGATCCCTCTGAGGGAAGGCTGAAAGTCACAAACTTGACCACAATTCCCCCCATGCTTTCACTCAATCAGCAATTACCATGCACATAGGTGTCAAGTACCTGCCACCCCTCTGCACCCCACACCTCCCTGTGTACCCCATCCCTCCCTGTGTACCCTAGGTCCAATCTCAATGCCTGCTCTTTCTACTTTTTCTCTATAAACACAATCTCTACTCAGAATGTGAGTTCCTTTCCCATACAGATTACCTGCTGGAGGAGATGCAGACTTGTCTCATCTCTTTGAAAACCAATGTCTATTATTAGCATAGATTCCTTCCTTAAGTTTATGGGAAGCTTACAGGGGAAACCATGAATAGGTGAATGAGAATGGTTGTTAAAAATAATAATACAAAGAATAAACAAACTTACAAATAAATATCTCAACAGCTGAACTGTAACTTGTGTGGGGTCTCTAGGGCAGGATTTTACATAAAGGCTGCCAGGATCAGAAAGTAATGACACTATAATGCAACAATAAATATTAAAACAACATTTTAAAAATTAGAAAAGTGAAGTATGAAAGAAGATTGGGATAGTAAGGAAGGTGAGGTTATGAAGAGCTTAAAATATCAAACAGAGGACTTTACATTTGTTTCTGAGGGTAAATAGGAGTCAGTGGAATTTATTAAAAATCTTCAGTCTGTTACTTGGGAAAATCACTTTGGCAGCTGAGTGGATGATGTTTGGGAAAAGACAGAGAATTCAGCTAGGAAGACAAATTAGAAAGCAATTAACAAAAATATATTTCCTTGTTCCTCCTAATTCCCCTTCCCCATGGGGGGAAAAAACATGAAAAAAAAGAAACTAGCAAATATTCATAGTCATGCAAAGCAAATTCCCACATTGTCCATGTCTAAAAATTGTTACATCCTGCATTCTTAATCTGTCAATTCTCTATCAAAAAGTGAGTAGCTTGCTTTATCACTGGCCCTCTGGAATCATAATTGGTCATTGAATTGATTGGAGTTCATAAATATCTCAAAGTTATTTGTTTTTAGATTATTGTTGTTACTGTACAAATTAGACAACTAGTTGGCACAGTGGAGAGAAATTTTAGTTCAAAAGTAACACACCAATTCACCAAAAAATAATTTTGCATGGGCAACTTGAGTAAGTTCTAAGAACTCTTCTCATGGGAATAGAAACAGGAATTCCATGCAGCTCTAGGTCCCACCACCTCCAGTTCATGTAAAAAATGACATTAGACAAACTTTGGAGCTACAGAACCCACAAAATGACACAGAGAAGCTAACCTCCTGCTGAAGACAGCCCAGCAGGCTGACAGGTAGTGAACAGCACAGCTCTCTGGAAGCCCAGCCCAGCTCAGCCCCATGGCAGCCAAGGTTTTAGCTTCAGGGCAGCCTAACCAGCCACTGGCTGGAGGGACTTCAGATCAATAGCAGCTGTGGTAGTTTCCAGAATTATCAACCCATAGATGCTACAGAAAAAGTGAAAGGTCAGTGCAGTGTGGACTTTGGGATCTGGTAGTTTGGGAGTGTGGTCTGGCCTTTATCCCCTGGAGGGAGAAGCTGCTTAGGCACTGTAAGGGTTATGGGATTTAAAGATCTTCCATGCCCCGTTGGACTTGCTGACGTAGCAGAAAGGGGCGGAGCAAGAGGAAGCGGAAGCCAAACTAGAGTTCCTGCGGCGGCTGGCGGTGGTGGCGACGGCAGCAGCAGCAGCAGAGGCAGCGGCAGCACCAAGCCCTTTTTGAGTTATCCAGAATTTCTGCTAAGGACTCCTGCTGAGGACTGCCAGGGGCCGGAGCTGCTGGGAGCATGCTTCCTGGATGCTGGGTGGTTGCTGTGAGTGGGGAGAGGAGGACCTTTGCCTGAGGTAGCCTGTTCTGTTTTAAAGGCTTGAAAATGTGGGTGCTTTCTACTTTATCTACCTGTGCCAATGTCATAACTACTCTGATGGCTTTCACTTTCTGGTTTTGGGACTCAGTCTTTTGGTATCTTAATAAATTTTCTAGTTTATTCCCCCATATGGCAAGCATGATGTATTTTGTGATGGATAATTATATCAGCATATCTGTAATCTCCATAGCCATTGTGAATATGGCATTGCTGATACAGGCACTGTGGCCAGCCGTGCAGCCACCGCCATGTGGCAGCTTCAGCTCCTGGCTTACAGATTGTAGGGGGACCAAGAGACCAGTCTGAGGGGTAATCACTCTTGCTTTAATCTGCTTGGATCTGGATTTCGATTTAGGGTGGAGGTCCTGAGGTGTGCTACCAGTTTGCCAGAGTGTGTGGAGGCTTCAAAGAGGGCACCCAACTAATACCTTTGGCAGCTGAGAAAATGCCAGAGTTTGGAATAAGCTCCCCTGTCTGGTAGCAGAGTCCTACTGTGCAAAAAGCCCAAAAGTCAAGTGTGGCAACCTGAGAAAACAAGGGAAGCAAAGCAAGAAGAGCAACCCAACTTAACACTCCTATTTTGGGGACAAAAAGGATCAAAGCATGAAACAGGAGGAATTCAGCAAAGTCAGAACTCCTATACCAAAAGATTCCAAGAAAAACGCAAGCTGGTTACAGGCCATAGAGGACCTTAAGAAGGATTTTGAAAATCAAATAAGAGAAGTGGAGGTAAAATTGGTAGGAGAAATGAGAATGATGAAAGAAAATTAGGAAATGAGAATCAACAACCTGACTGAAGAAAACAACACCTTAAAAAATAGACTAACTCAAATGGCAAAAGAGACTCAAAAAGGCAATGAGGTGAAGAATGCCTTAAAAAGCCAAATTTTCCAGATGGAAAAAGAATCTCAAAAGCTCACTTAAGAGAATCATTCTTTCAGATTTAGATTGGAACAAATGGAAGCTAGTGACTTTAGGAGAAATCAAGATACTATTAAACAGATCTAAACAAATGAAAAAATAGAAGGCAATGTGAAATATCTCATTGAAAAAACCACTGACCTGGAAAATAGATCCAGGAGAGATAATTTAAAAATTATTGGACTACCTGAAAGCCATGATCAAAAAAAGAACCTAGAAATCATCCTTCAAGAAATTCTCAAGGAAAATTGCCCTGATGTTTTAGAACCAGAGGGCAAAATAGAGGTTGAAAGAATCCACCTATCACCTCCTGAAAAAGATCCCAAAAAGAAAACTCCTAGGAATATTATAGCCATGTTCCAGAATTCCCAGATCAAGGAGAAAATATTACAAGCAGTCAGGAAGAAACAATTTGAATATTGTGGAAACACAATCAGGATAACCCAGGATCTGGCAGCTTCTATACTGAAGGATCGAAGGGCTTCGAATATGATATTCTGGAGGTCAAAGGAGATGGGATAAAAACCAAGAATCACCTACCCAGCAAAACTGAATATCATGTTTCAGGGGAAAATATGGTCATTCAATGGAACAGAGGACTTTCAAGCATGCTTGATGAAAAAACCAGAGTTGAATACAACATTTGATATTCAGATACAAGAAGAAAGAGAGAAGCATGAGAAGGTAAACAGGGAAAAGAAATCATAAGGAAATTATCAAAGTTGAATTATTTACATTTCTACATGGAAAAATGGTAATTGTAACTTATGAAACTTCTCAGGATGAGAATAGGTGAAGGGAATATAAATGTATATATATATGTACATATATACATACATATATGTGTTGATATAGGAGGGTATGTGGATGTATGAATACATATGGGAGTGTGTGTATATATGAGTACAGGTATACATGGACAGTGGGCATAGCACACAGAATGGATGATACTTAAAAGGTGAAATTAAGAGGTAAGAGAGGAATATAATGAGAGGAGATGGGGAGAGACAGAATAGGGTAAACTATCTCATATAGAAGAGGCAAGGGAAAATGGTTACAATGGAGGGGAAGAACAGGAAGGCAAAAGCAAATGGATCAAACTCATTCTCATTGAATTTGGCTTAGGGAGGGAATGACATACACACTAAATGGAGTATTTCACTCTGTAGGATAGTAGCAGGGAAGGGCATGAGAGGGGGTATGATGGAAAGGAGGGCGGGCTGGGGGGGGAGGGAAGTTGGAAGCACCCACTTTTGAAAAGGGACAGGATTAAAGTAGAGAATAGAACAAATGGGAGGTGGGATAGGAGGGAGGGAAATACAGTCAGTCTTTTACAATGTATCCACTATGGAAATGTTTTGCATAGTTACACATGTACAACCTATATGGAATTGCTTATCTTCCCAGTAAGGGTGGGTAACAAGGGAGGAAGGGAATGAATCTGGAATTCCAAGCTTTAAAATCAAATGTTTAAAATATATATGTATACTATTACTAATATTATTTTACATGTAATTGGGAAATAAGATATAAAGGCACTGGGGCATAGAGATACACCATGTCCTACTGGAAAATCGGAGGGGAGATGGGGGAAGATATGGAAGAGAGTAGATAGGAGGAAGGGATATTCAATGGGATCCCTATTTTGGGGTGGTGGGTAGGGGAAAAACGGGGAGAAAATTTGTAACTCAAAATCTTGTTGGAAATGAATGATGTAAATTCGAAGTTAATAAAGCATTTGATAAAGAGGAAAGAAAGAAATCTATCTTGTCCCCTACAGAAAAATAGAAGAGAAGGGGATATGAGAAGGGAGGTAGGAGGGTGTTAGAAGGGAGGGCAGATTGGGGAAAGAGGTAATCAGAATGTTCAACATCTTCTGGTGGGGGGAAGGGAGAGATGGGGAGAAAATTTGGAACTTAAAATCTTGTGGAAGTGAATGTTGAAAACAAAAATAAATTAATTTTTAAAAAACCTCAAAAAATTTTAAAAAAGAACTCTTCTCACTACACAATCATGCTAAGAAGGCCTGTACCCCCCCCACACACACATACACACTCACAAACACACATACACACACACTCACATGCACATGCAGATTAAGATTGTAGACTCTCAAACATGGAAAGAATCTGGTTTTCACTTAATCTGGGAATTCTTGGTTAGTTTTCAGGGGTTAATGAACATGAATGGGAAATATTTACATCTTTATTTTCACTAACCACTAATTGAAATTGAGTATTTTCTTCAATTTTGAATATTTAAAAAATTATTCTGGGAAAGAGTCCATTGGCTTCATCCAACTGCCAAAGAAATCCATGCCATAAAAAAGATTTTAGCCCCCAATTTAGTCTACTCTGTAACTGAGTCTAATTTAGTCATTCTTTTATTTTAAAATTTTTTCTTTTGTTTATAATTTATGGGATAAAACAAGCATTTCAACAATATAGTATGAAAAAATGATTGCCCATGAAATTACAAATCTATTTTGTACAACTTGTTATTCCTTTTAAATATACAATAAAATTATCATGTAAATTTCATTTTCCCTCCCCCCAATTGTTCCTTTAAGGATGTGCCCAATCAATATTCCCATAACTTTCTCCTGAAGAAATATTATAAAAGAAAACCTCCTACCTCCTGAAGCTGCCCCTTCATCCTTTAAACTTCTCTATTTGTTAAGAAATTTTCTATATGTTAAGCTAAAATTTACCCCTCTGCAACTTCTGTCCCCTGTTCCTAGTCTATACTTAAAGGCCAAGAATTACAGCTCTAATCACTTTTTCCCATGGCATCCCATCAAATGCTGAGAGTTATTACATTACCTTTTAGTATTCACTTCTCTAGGTTAATCTCGATCTTTTAAGCATGGTATACAATCCCCTCCCAGTTTAAATGTCTTTTTCTGGACAGGATCCAGTTTGCTTTTTTTTTTAACCTCAGAACAACTGATCTATCCCTGATCACTCTCACTATACCCATAAAAGAAAGAGGGCTGAAGTTTATACCAACATTGGATACAATGCCTAGGTTGGCACTCAAAAAGCAATTATTAAGTTCCATCTTAATGTATAGGACAACTAGAGAGCAAAAGTGAATGTAAACTATTTCAACCAAAATATACTAGCTAAGTAGGCACAGAGGAAGATAGTGGTCCTTGGAAGGCAGGACTAATCAGGCATGGCTCCTGAGAAGGGAATTGTCTTGAAGGAAGTGATGTACAAGAAGTAGACAAAATAGTTTCTTTCTTTGTCCTTCTTTGGCCTGCTTTCTATGTAAGAGAACAGAGCCTTGCTTGAATATCCTGGAGGCAGATGAAGGAGTTAAGTATTTTGTGGTGTCAGAAAGGAGGTAGCATGGAAAACAGGTAAGCTCCCCAAAGAACAACTTACTGACTCAGGAATCAGAAGATCTGAACTCAAGCCTCTGCTGTTTACCCACGTAACCTGGAGCAAGTTGCCTAAATTCCCTGGGCCAACATTCCCTCATCCCAGGGGAAGTGAGCAGGTAAGTGGTACAATGGATGGTTCACCAGACCTGGGATCAGGGAGACTTCAGTTTAGAGCCAGCCTCTGTGTTACCCTGGGCAAATCACTTAACCCTGTTGGCTTCAGTTTCCTCATATGTAAAATGAGCTGGAGAAGGAAATGACAAACCACTCTAGTATCTTTGCCAAAAAAAGAAAACAACCAAAAAATACAAAATGGTGTCACTAAGAGTTAGGCACAACTGAAGATGACTGAACAACAATGACAACAATAAAGATGCCTGATGTCCTTTGCAGATGGAGAGCTGTGGTCCTATGATTTAGGTATCAAAATTTCCTCTTTGTTACTGACAGCTTCACAAGTATGTCCATCCCTCTAATACCATGTCCCAAATTTCCAGGCTGCCATCATCCATCCTTCCCATTTTCTTCTTCTCCAGAGATATTCTTTTGTCTCACCCTACTCATTACACAGAAGGATTGTCTATAAAATTATTAACATGAAAAGCTAATTAACATTGCAGGTCTGTAGTTACATGATGTAGATAGAAGTTGATATGGAAGTTAGAGGACAAAGAGATCCACAGGGACTGGAAGAATCAGGGATGGTTTCACGGAGGAGATGGGTCTTGATTTGCACTTTGGAGGATGGAGTGAAGATTGAATAGGTGGAAAGGAAAAGTATAAACTTGGAGAAGGGGAAGGATAAAGGTAATAAATCAAACCAGAGCAATCCCAAGTAGGTTGTGGATTGTTGGCTTGTTCAGTCATTCCATCATTAGGAGATCCTCTTTAATCTCTACACAGGCTTTTGCTATCTTCCACAGAGACTCCTCTTCCTCCCTTCACAGTGGATAAGTAATCAATTTTGTCAACATGAAAGTCTGTGTGCAAGGCACATAAAGTCACATAATGGCAGAGTTAGACAGATCCTTAATGATCATTTCCTCTGTTTCATAGTTAAGGAAACTGATGTCCAATGAGATGGAGACAGCCTTGTAAGTCCTTGGTCACTATCTTTTCTACTACCCTACACAGTCCCCAATCAGTATTTGCTGTTTGATGGATTGATGGATCTAGGTATGTGTCTTTGGTGGGTGACGTAGACAAGACACTGACTCTGTTCAGTAGAAAATTTCACAAAGTTTATGAAATCTGGAATGAAACTTTGGAGAAATGCTAGAAATGTGTTTTATCCGAAACCACCGATTCATTCTGGAATCCCAGCTGTGGCTGCACTTTTAATCATTCATAAGTTAAAAAGAAATAAAACTACCAAGCTTCTTGTCTGTTTTTAAAGATATTTCCAGAGGGTAAAGTGGGGTGGCAACATAGTAATTATGAGCTCCTTATAAATTTTAATTATGAGCTCTACATACATTTCGTGAAGTATAATTGACTATAGAACGATGCTGAGAATCAACCTCAAAACTTCAGAATTTGCCACCAGTGTAAAACACATAGAAATTACTTAGAGTCTAATTTTTTTCTTTCAACAAATTTAAGCCAAAGAAATAATTCTTTTCCTCTTTTAAACTGGGCCATATCAAAATGGCTCAGGAAATGATGCATGCCTTAATTGCTATTGAAACAGGCACAAGTCTTTGGAGGCCTATACTCTTTTCCTTTGCAGATTAATTTTAGTGACATATCAGGATGAATATTCACAATCAAACACACCACAGACCTATTAGGATTCTGTCAGAAAGACTGATCATTGGAGAAATCTTGTATCCAAGGAGTATGTTTCTGTGCCAGGCACACTGATGACAGAGAATGGTGTGCAGTCTGTGTTCTCACAAGGGATTAAATGATAGGAAAAAACTATGAACTGACTCAAATGCAAGAAATGTGATCGCATTGTCTCACCACCTCCCCTCGTCTCAATAATCTCCAATGGCTCCCTATTGCCTCCAACAGCATATACAAAATGCTCTGTTTGGCATTGAAAGCCCTTTATGACCTAAGCCCCTCCTATCTTTCCTACCTTCTTATACCTTACTCCCAAACATGTACTCTTCATACTCTGTCTGTTCCATGAAAAAGACACTCCATCTCTCAGATCTGGGAATTCTCTCTGGCTGTCCCTCATGCCTGCAATGCTCTCCAACCTCTGTCTGGACCACTGACCTCCCTGATCCCCTTGAAGTTCTGACTAAAATCCTGTCTACAGTAAGCATTCTCCAATCCCTCTTCATTCCAGTGCCTTCCCTCTTTTAATAGCTTCCTAACTTTCCCATATGTGCCTTGCTTTGTTTACATGTGTTTGCATGTGATCTCCTCTGTTAGATTATAAGCTCCTTGAAGGCAGTGACTATCTTTTGCCTCTTCTTGTATCCCAGCACCTACCACATAGTAAACACTTAATAAATGTTGATTGATTGATTACCACTTAAAAGGACTAAACACAATTTATACAAACTGGTTTCTGTACAAAAAAAAAGTATGTGTCCATTGCTACTGGGTGACAGAAGATTTCCCCAAAGAAGATTTGTCACTAACAAAGGCTAGGCAGGCCTTCTAAATTTTAGCCTGAACTACCATATTGACCCTCGTCTCATCCTTATTAAACAGAAAATATCTAATCCCGGGCTCAGACACTTAGTACCCACCCAGAAACACCTGGATGTGTAACCTTGAGCAAGCTACTTAACCCCAATTGCTTAGGGGCAGCCAGGTGGCTCAGCAAGTAAGAGCATCGGCTCCAGTGTCCAGATGACCTGGGGATCAAATCCGGGCTCAGATACTTAGCACCACACCCAGAAATAAAAGGCCGTGTAACCTTGAGCAAGTTACTTAACCCCGATCGATTTAAAAAAAAAAAAAAGAAAATGTATCTAAGTACCCAGAGGTTACATATGGTAGACCACTGAGAAATATTTGTTCTTATTAACAACATTGATAGACCAATCAATCATCAAAATAAATCAGAAAGGGGTGGCTAGGCAACACAGTGAATAGAGCACTGGCTCTGGAGTCAGGAGTACCTGAATTCAAATCCGGCCTCAGACACTTGATATACTTACAGGCCTTGTGATCTTGGGCAAGTCACTTAACCCCAATTGCCCTGCCCTTCCCCTACAAAAAAAATTAGACCAGAAAGCCTGCTAGGTGCTATGCATGGTACAACTCCTGTGGTACGGGAGCTTCTGGTCACCTCACCTTTACTGGACTCACTTCACTTGTCTATCATGAGAAATAGATAATTAGATAAGCTGTAAGGTTTCTTCCAGTTCTAATCCATGATTCCATAGGCAGAGGAAGAAGTTAGAATTAGATGTGGTTGAGATCAGAGCAATAACTAGAACTTCTGAGCATCAGTTTGCCTATCTGTAAAATGAGGATATCTGATTACAGTACTCCCTTGGCCTTTGCCAGAGAGTTTTCCTGATTTTGGGAATGACCAGGGTTGGTCCTCACTCTAAGGGAAGATCCTTTCCTTGCAAAAGTGGAGCTTTGGTGGCCAAAAGTTGTTCTGGAGACTGGCAGGAGTACCCTGGAGAACTGTGGAGGCAGAGTACCAACTGTGAGAGCCTCGGCAATAGGAGTCACATGTGAGCAACATGGCAAAGCTTTACATTGCATTGCTGGAACTATTCAGGTCACTGAGATCAGAGCTAGTGAATTGTTTCCCCTTTCTTTTGCTCTCAGTCTTGGGAGAGTATATCACTGTCTCCCAAAACATTTCCATTTCGTAAGAATTTTCTTATCTCTGTTTATTTTTGTCTTATAAAGTATGTGAAACCAGGGACCATCTTTCTCCTTTCTTTGTATCCCTAGCACTTAGCACAGTCTCTGGCATATACTAGGTGCTTAATAAATATTTATTGACTGATAGACATACTTAGCTATGATATTACTAGCCTATATAGTACATTGTACAGATGCAGCAGAGAGAGAGAGAGAGAGAGAGAGAGAGAGAGAGAGAGAGAGAGAGAGAGAGAGAGAGAGAACAGAGAGAACAGCTCCAAGAAGAGGAAAAAAATAGCTTTTACAATTGTAGTATATATTTTGTCAGAACAATTTTCTCTGGCTGGGGGTTCAAGTCATAGAAAGAGAATTGTTGATTTATCTTATGACTTCCCAGAGCAAAGAGAGGACATGATATTTAACATGGGTCCTTTCTCTCTAGGCAATGAGTAAAAAGTTTGTCTAGGAAGCAGACTGTAACTAGTTATGGGAACAGGGAGCAAAATGTTGGCCACACTCTTCCATATTATTTCTCTTGCCTATTTGAAAGGAAAACTTCCCAGAGCCAGAGCCAAAGAAGTAAATAGGGAGAATCAGTACCACCCATACAAGAGGGAGTGAAAACTCTCTCACCCAAACAGCATGGAACCACTCTACCCAACACTACTGGAACTGGATGACTTCTGACATCTGCTCAGTTCTAGATGGTAAGATCCTATGAGAGCATCTCGTATGCTTAGTGCACATGTGGTAGCCTTCTAGAGCTTTCCAGCCTCTTCTCAAATGCCGCACCTCACTCCCATTCACCTTGTCTGCCTGCCATCAGACACATGCCTAGACAAGCTACATTCATAATCTAACAATGTCTGACATACAGGCAAGTTTCAAAAGGATTCAAATCAGTCATTCAAGTCTTTATTGAAAACTTATTAGGTTTAAAATACTGTACTGGTTGCTATAGGGAATGTCAATCATAGTAAGAAGAGGGCTCCACACAGGAGTTTAGAGCCTAGTGAAGGTAGCAAATCTAATGAATATGAAATAATAGCAAACAAGGAGATAGTATTACTAAACATTAAATTGCACGACACTGTAGGCCAGGAGCTGTGGGGCATGGTTCCCCTTCGAGGACTCTGTGACTGCATGGGCACACCAAGAAAGAGAGAGGAGTGAAAGAGAGGAGAGAGAGAGACAGAAAGACAGAGAGAGAAAGAGAAACAGAGACACAGAGAGAGACATAGAGAGAGAGAGAGAGACAGAGACAGAGACAGGGAGAGATAGAGAGAGAGAGGAGAGAGAGAAAAGAGAGAGAAAGAGAAAGAAAAGAGAGAGAAAGAGAGAAAGGAGAGAAAAGAGAGAGGAATAAAGAGAGATGAGAAAGAAAAGAGAAAGAGAGAGAGAAGAGAGAGAGAGGAGAGAGAGAGAGAGAGAGAGAGAGAGAGAGAGAGAGAGAGAGAGAGAGAGAGGAGAGAGATACACAGTATATATGTAGTTAAGGGAAAGATTTCAAGCTCCCCATAGCTCTGAATGATCCCACACCTGCTCTCTAGAAGTCTAAAATCTTTCCCATTCTCTCTGTCCTGTGGAGTGCTGTACCGCTATGAGAGCAACATGACATGGATGACAGAGAGCTAGAGTCGGATTCAGAGAGGCCTGGACCCAAATGCTCCTCCAGATTCTTGCCGACCATGTGACCTGGGACAAGTCCCTCAATGTTCCAGGACCTGTTTTCTCCTCTCAAATGAGGGATCCTACTACAGATGAACAAGTCAACCCCACCCCCTCATTTTATAGGTGAAAAAACAGAAACCAAGAGAAATTAAGGGACTCACCCCAGATCACATGACTAATGTCTGAGGCAGGATTTGAACCCAAGTCTTCCTAAGGTCTCTTCCAGCTCTAAGTTTCTGCTCCCATGACCCTCCATGCAAGCAGCATCACCCCAGGCATTTCTCTAGAGTCAGAAGAATCTTTCCAGCTCTTGATCCATGATCCCATGAGCCTGACAAAACAGCAGCACTGGTCCTTAGAGGTCGTCTGCAATAGCTTCTGGTCATTTTTTCTGCTCTTCTGTGCATTTGGACTCAGGGAACATGGGTTAAAATCCTGCCCCTTACTGCTTGTGTGACTTTGGACAAATCACCTTGCCTCTCTGGGCCTCAGTTTCCTCATCTGTAAAATAGACAAACTGAACTGAATGGCCTCTGAGGTCCCTTCCAATATATGAATTCTGGGCAAATCCTTCCTTCTACTGGCAGCTTTTCCCAGTCCTGCCTCCTCATACCCTCCACCCCCATCCAGACCCTTCTTTCTAAGATTAATTTCCATTTACACTGTATACAACTTGTGTACACATAGTCATCACATCACAAAGTTAGCTTTTTGAGAGCACAGATTATATTTTTGCCTTTCTTTGTATTCCCAGAACTTACCCCAGCACCTGGAATACAACTCAGTCGTTTCAGTCATGTCTGACTCTCCATGACCCCATCTGGGGGTTTTCTGTCAAAGATATTGGAGTGTTTCACCATTTCCTCCTCCAGGTCCCTTTACAGATGAGGAAACTGAGGCAAACAGGGTGAAGTGGCTTGCCCAGGGTCACACAGATAGTAAGTGTCTCAGGCCAGATTGGAAATCAGTTCCTCCTGACTCCTGGCTCAGTGCTCTATCCACTGGGCCACTTGGCTGACAGAAATGGGCAGGGTGACTTGAAAAGGGCCAAACCAGGTAAGGTAGTCTTTAGAAGCCACCTCCCCCCAATTCTACCCAGCATGACAGCAATAAGTCCTTCAAAATGATTTCATCTCCCTGAGCTTAGGATGAAGCTTAATGAAATTAAGAGCCTGGTAGATATGGATGGATCTCTTTTCTCCTTGCCACCTTGCTGCCCCCAGTGTCTGGCACACAGTAATCATAGCTAGCATTTATATAGTATTTTAATCATTTGTGTGTGTGTGTGTGTGTGCACATGCATGTGTATAAACTCTCTTTTGATCCCTACAACAGCCCTGTTCAATAGGTGCTGTTATTATCCCTGTTTTACAGATAAGGAAAGAGAGGCAGAGGTAGGCTGTGACCTGACACAGTTAGGAAGGGTCTGAGGCTGGTTTGAACTCAAACCTTCCTGTCTTCGAGCCCACTTTTCCATCCAATATGTTACCTTGCGGTCTGTAAACACTTAATAAATGCTTGTGGGCTGGCTGCATGACTGCTTCCCAGCAGATTTCAGGCTCACTGCTCCTTCCTTGGCCTCTGCTGCCCTCTCTCTGGTGGCAGGACCAACCCCTTCCTTGCCAGCGTTCCCTTGTAAAGGTGCCCTCATTTTCCTGGTTCAGAACTTCCTCATCCCCTTCAGAGATTTTTCCCTTTTTACACAGCCTCCTTCACACTCCGGTGCAGTTAAATCCCACTCCTGGGATAGTGCCTCAGGACAGCTCTCTTCCTGGCCAGCCTGGCCCCTGCTGAGCACAGGTGTGTGATCAGGCCCCAGACCTTCAGAGAAGGAGCCCTTGAGGATGTGCCCTGCCCTGGCTGCCTGCCACAAGTACCGGATGAAAGCAGCAAAGGACTTGGAAGGGGTGGTGCTGGAGGGTTTTTGAAAATGATTTATAAGAGTCCGATACTCATAAGCTACTTGTTCTTTAAGATCACGCCAGATGGATTTGTTTGAAGGGAAGAGAGATACTTTACCTACCAGGCTCTTAGTTTCATTACCTTCCTCCTCAGCTCAGGGAGATGAAGTCATTTTGAAGGATTGACTGCTGTTGTGTTGGGTGGTTTGAGGAGTTGCTTCTAAGGACTAGCCCTACCTGGCTTGTCCCCTTTTGAGTCTCCCTGTCCACTTCTGTCAGTGGAGAGAGAGCTGGATCTGGAGTCAGGAGGACCTGAGTTCCAATCTGGTCTCAGACACTGACTAGCGGGGTGACCCTGGGCAAGTCACTTCACCTCTGTTTGCCTCAGTCTCTTCCTCTGTAAAATGGGGATAATAAGAGCCCCTACTTCACAGTATTGTTGTGAGAATCAAATGAGAATGATTGTAAAGCATTTAGCACAGTGCCTGGAATTTAGTAAATTGCTATATGTAAGTTATTGTTATTATATAAGTCTTAATCATTTATTTAATCAATCAACAAACATTGAACACTCCAGGCAAAGTATTCTGTGTAAGACCTTGTGGTACAGTGGAAAGAACAGACTCTGGAGTCGCATGACCTAATTTCAAGTTTTCTCTCTGACACTTATTACCTTCATGACTCGGCCTCCCTGATCCTCAGTTTCCTCATCTAGAAAATGAGGAGGGGCAGCTAGGTGGCGCAGTGAATAGAGCACTGGCCCTGGAGTCAGGAGGACCTGAGTTCAAATCCGGCCTCAGACACTTGACACAAAAAACAAACTAGCCATGTGACCTTGGGCAAGTCACTTAACCTCAATTGTCCTGCCTTCCTCACTCCAAAAAGAAAATGAGGGGATTATACCAGGTACTCTCTCAGGTACCTTTCAATTACAATTCTTTGATCACTCCTGGGCAGAGGACATTCTTTCTTCTCTCCTAAAACAGTGAGTGTAGCTATGAAAGGCCAAACAACCATCCTGGACCCCTGCTTTTGGCTCAACCAATCAGTAATGAGATAGCACACAACTAACTTACCCATGAACCATCCACTTGTGCTGCTAACTGGAGGTCCTTTGTTAAGTAACCACACTGGGACTGAACTGCTTCCTACATTGTGCCTCCTTTTGAGAGGAAATATAAACACCAATGTACAGAACACTTGCTCAGAGTGGCATTAGGCCTTGTCCATTGATCAAGTGGTAATGCCCCCCCCCCAAATGTTGGAGGAGGGATGGGGAAGATATAGGGGAGAACAGATTGGGGGAGGGGGTATTCAGTGGGATCCCTGTTTTGGGGTGGTGGGTAGGGGAAAGACAGGGAGAAAATTTGTAGCTCAAAATCTTGTGGAAATAAATGTTGTAAACTAAAAATAAAATAAAATAAAGTGCAAGTAGTACATGCCCACACTTGTTCTCTGTTGTGAACCAGGAAAGATGTCTATGATAAGAAAACATCTCCAACCAACCACACTGCAGGAAATTCTGTCACTAACACAGTTCATTCTTCTAGATAAAAACATTCTCCCAGTGCATCCCTCCTGGGAAGAGTCATACCTCACTATGGCCTGGTATTCTCCACTATAATGCTATTCCAATGTTTGATCTTGGCATGGAGGTAACCCTGGGTTCTCATTGTCTTTGCCAATGGAATTCAAGCTCTTATGTGTCCTACCAAAATGGAAAGTCTCCAGACATGAACTCAGCAAAAAGACTGTGAGCGTAATCCAAGCCAAAGTAGCTAAATATGGTGAGACTTCTCAACAAGAGATCACTGCCAAGTTATGAATGATTTTGGCCCTAGTGATTCTACTAAGTTACAGAACGGTTACAGTGTACGCTATGGTAGTGGATTACCCTTACCACAGATCTTTTGAAGTATGGAAATTGAAAAAAATAAATCCATTTGTCAAATTCTTTCAGACATACATCTTATTGGGAAATGTTTGAAAAATGACCTACAGATCTGCAGATAAAGAAATACCACAGTCAAAAAGGGACCTGAAATTCTCCCAAAAGTATTGTATCCTTCTAGATAATCCCTTTGTACTCTGCCCTCATCAGAATATATCTGTAATATTGTCAATACTGTGAACTACATCTTGGGAAGGATAATGATAAGCTAGAGAAGATTGGGAGGAGTGTAACCAAGGCAGTGAAGGACCTCAAGATCAGGTCACATGATGAGCAACTAAAGGAAGCAAGACTATTCATCTTGGAAAGGGGAAGATACAGGGGGAACATGAGAGCTGATCTCAAGCATTTAAGAGGTGGTCATGTGGAAAAGGAACTAAATCTGTTCTGTGTGACCCTAGATGCCAGACTTAAATGAAATAGATGGAAATTAAAGCAACCAAAGTGGTAGTCTTAAGACATAGATGATAACTACATCTCACTAATATCACCCTCTTCTTTCACAACTGTATTTATTAGGTGGAATGGGACATCATGCTTTAAGGTGTGGAGTAGACTAAATGGCCTCTGACACTCCTTAAAACTTTGATATTCTATGATTCTGTGATGTGGGGATGAAGGAAAGAAAAATTGGGGCACTGCCCAAGAAAGGACATTTATGGTCTGGGCCATCCAAGGAGAAGACTGAAGGCGCTAGATGCTAGAAATAAGCAGAAGGGTTAGGGCATGAGAGGCATAAAGCTATGAGAGAGAAGGGAGAGGATAGCAATTCAACTTTGCTGATTTCACAGTTTCCCTGGCCCTGTTTCACGTACCTTCCTGTGGAGCAAAAGAAAGAAATATACAGAAACTATTGTATAACACATGGTTTCATAACAGCATCTAAAGTTAGGTACTGCCAAGAGTCCTACGGGGTTTTTCCAGCAACTACTTCTCCTATAAGTGGCCTTCTGTTCTTATCTGGAACTCTGAACCTAAATGAGGCACCTTTTCTTGCCTGGAATGAGACCTCTAGGCCATTTCCACATCATGCCACTAAGCATATCCCATTCCAGATCCCCTTCATGTGTTGTCTTCTCCCATTAGGATGTATGCTCCTTAAAAGCACGGACTATCTTACTTGATGGCTGTTGTATCTCAAACATTAAACACAGTTTCTGGCACAAAGTAAGAACTTAATAAATGTTTTTATATCTATCTATCTGTCCGTCTATCTATTCATACATCCATCTATCTATCTATGTATTTATACATCCATTTATCTATATCAATCCATGCATCCAACAATCTACATCTCTATCATCTACCCATCTGCCCATCAATCCACCTGTCCATCCATCCATCCATCCATCTATCAATCTAGTGATTTATCAATCTATTGATCTATCTCTCTCTCCTAGATAAAAATAATTCCTCACTTAAGAAGTAAATGACATAATCAAAGTTCACATCCAACCTCTCATTGCAATATTCATTCTCTCATTGATTGTCACTCTGGGGAACACTCCTCTTCCAGAAGGACCTACAAGCATGAGCCTGCTACCATGATTGACTTTGGTCTAAGACAGAGATGGCCAAATGACCATCCTTTTCATTAAAATGTTGGCATTATTAATAAAATTATTAAATTATCCAGAAAAAAACAATCCCTCCCCTTCTGTGCTCATATAGCACTTTGTTCTCTCTTATAGCGTTTACCGTATTCAACATATAATCATGCCAGTATATGCCATGTCCAAGGTAGTGGAGGGAGCACTGGATTGGGAGTTAGAAAACCAGGCTTTGAGTACCTTTTCCACCATGATCTCCATGCGTATCATACCACCTCCTCATCTATGTAATCAGGATTAAAAAAAGATTTATCATAACCACCACACAAAATGATTCCAAACAAATTCCTTTGTAAATCTTTAAGAGCTAGAAAAATACGAATGATTTTGGTTATTTGTATATGTTATTTTCTGCCTTTAAGGGTCATGGTCAAACTGTCTTATTTGTTATTCTCCATACATGTCATTCATCTCCTGTCCCTGTACATTATATGGGCTGTTGCCCATATCTTCCTGCCTTACTTCCACCGCTTGGAATCTCAGGCTTCTTTCAAGACTGAGCTCAAGTGCATCTGCTATGAGAAGCCTTTCCTAATTCTACCCCCAATCTTAGTGTGCTCCCTATCTGCCACTTCTGAAATCACTTTGTATTTACTTATCTATATAAGTATATAATCCTTCCAAAAGAATAGAAACTCCTTGAGGGAAAGGACTATTACTGGGGTTTCCTTTATATCTCTAGGATATTACACAGTTCCTGGTACATAGCAATGCTAATTAAATGCTTGTTGAGTTGAATTCACAAAACTAACTCATTAGTCACAACTGTCTAGAGTTAAGTTTTTCAAATCAACAAGAATTTAATAAGCACCTACTGTATACAAAGAACTGTACTTAATGCTAGGAAAACAATGAAAGGGGAGAAATTACTAAATGCACACATACATATACACAGAAATAAAATAACCTGAAAAATGTTCCTCCCCCCCAAAAAAAAGTCCCCACAATATTGTTGTCTTATTTGCATGCATTTGTCTATGGACTTCAGGCAACCATGACTGCTCTGTTTTTGCTCACCCATGTCAGAAACAGAGACAATGTCCCACAGAGTTTGAGTGCAGCCACTACCTCACAGTTACCAAGAGACCAGCCCTCCTTAGTACCAGATTATCAGGGTTGTAGTTTTTATAATTCTTTCCAAACTACACAATGTGATCTAATACAAATAGATTCCAGTCTTTAGAAGGACCCCCAAAATGACCCTGACAGAGCAAAATCCAAATGGAAAGACCAGATCGATTAAACAAGGGATGTGGTAGTGTTTTTCTTTCCTTTGACAAAATTTTTTGGTTATGTGATTTGTTAATGAGCTCCCCTGGTATGTATAGAATTGGATTCAATTTATCAAACATAGAAAAGATATTTGCACACAACTTTTTCTAGGCCACAGCTGTTTGTGTGCTCAGATATTCCTTGAATGACTGCTATGTAGAAAGGGAAGTATCTCAAATGAATAAAATCTTTCATAAAACTACAAATGGGTATGAAGGAAGTGTGGGCCAGCAGAAGGAAAATGAGGTAATAATCAGGCCTACAAATTGTCTTACAATAGTCATATGAGTAATATCCTCTTATCCATACACACTGTGAGAAAATCCCTCCCTCTCATTCATGGGGAACTCCTGGGACCCCTACAGGAAAAAGGATCTGTTTCCATACATTAGTGGGAACATGTGGACCTTGGGGGCAAAAGACAGAGTCATAGCTTCATCCAGAAACTGGATCCTAAAGGGAGCCTCATACACAGCAGCAATCAACACCAGATAGACATGATGAGATGGCAAGGAGTTGCTAGAGAGAGTAATAAAACTGGTAGACTTTGCCCTTGTTAGTACTAGAGAAATTGGTATATCAAGAAATCATGTACACCAAAAAATGATGAAGCAGAGAAACCCAAAGAAGAGGGTGAACATAGACCTGTCCTTTTTATGGTACCATTAAGTCATGTAACCTGAAGAAGAGTGGGACCCAGCAAAGAGGGGAGTTGCTCAATACCCTCTAGAATGGTGAGGAGAGTTTTCCTGAGGGTGGGAAGGCTTAGTGTTAAACCCTTTTTACATTTTCTTATTGGGTTAAATTAATCCTATCCTATAGTGGTTGTCTGGTTAACCTGAGTGCCTATGGGAAATTGAGGGGGTCCTTTCAGAAAAAGAAGAATGATTCAGATAATGACGTTCTCAGCTTTTGCCTGAGTAGGGGCATGAGTCAGAGAAATTTAGTGAAAGGACCCCCACTCAATTGTACTCAGGTCTTTCACGTCAGAGACTCAGGTCTAATTAGCAGAATAATTTCCAATGTGAGCTACTAAGATCAAGAGAAAAAAGACTGTTTTAATTAAGATGAGACTGGGAGGGACAAGGCAATGTAACTCAAAGGAATTGGCAGATTTAATGAAAAGTGCTACAAAAATCACCTGTCCCTCAGTATTCCTGAAATTTTCTGAATCAGAAAGTCCTTGTTTGTTCACCTGGAGGTGTTCTCGATATCCTGTTAGCCAAGGTCCTCTTACTCATTGCTCAGAAGGAAAGCACCAAGTACCCCCTTCAACTCACTTGAGTGTTCAGGGGAAGAAATTAAATATGTAAATAAAAGAGGGTTTTTCCCCTCCCCCTCTACCTAACACTTTCTGGAATCCCTTGTGACCAAGTTTTTCCTTCAGATACAGGATATATATACATTGCATTACAAACAGTATAAATGGGACCACTAGCTTCTCCTTCCTGACACTGCCTGGAAGAAGAGGGGTAAGTGCCAATTACCTAAACTCCAAAATGTTTCTGAATATCTCTATTTTCAGGGCATTTATCCCTTCCCCCTCTGAGTTGGCTAAGGAACACAGGGACCAAGGCAAATGGAAAGGTGGTATTGGGAACCAGGTAACAGCAGACACAGCTATGCTGAGCCACTCTTAGGAAGGAGCAGTATGGGAAACCAGAAACAGGGGAAACCAGAAAGACTTCCTTGTACAACATCTCCCCATCTGTCTGCCACAATACCTGAAACTTCCACCATTAGACAGTTATTCCCTTTGGGACCAAGGAATGGTTTTATTCAAAGTCTCCAGTAGGGCCAACAGATTGAGCTATTATCAACTATAAAACTAATACCCATCAGGACTCTTTCATTGTGGCTGAAGACTGAGAAGAGTTCCTGCGAAAGAAAAAGCATCCAAGGTAAGTTCTGAATAACAGATGTAGTGGAAAAGCCTTCAGATGGGACAATGAAGTGGGGCAGAAGGGTGGACCCTGGGTAGCATTCAGGAAATTCATAGGCAAGGCACCCAATGAGAGAAGAAGGCAGCTAAGTACAGATGGAGCTGCAGAAATACAATAACAAGGAAAAACTTAATCTACATGCATTTTTTTCTTTGCCAACACCTACCCACATCTCCCTATAAACCTCATAACCAAAAGGTTGCCAAAAGTTGAACTCCTCCAATCATATGCCTATATATTCAACACTAATAATGAGGAAAATGATGGAGGTTGGACAGAAGGACTGGAAACTGTCTCAATGGTGAAGTTAGTTTCAAGAATGTATTACATTGCTCAGGATTCCAAAGTAACTAGAAACTCACTGATTTGGCCAACTTTCTGATAGATGATGGTGTCGATGGGATTTTAATATTTCTGTCTCAGTTTCTTCATCTCCAAAGCAGGGATAATGAACCCCTGCTAGCTTTAAAATTTTATGATTTCTATATCCCTACTGGAAGCCCAGTTTATAACCTAATAGTGATTGATACAAACTCTTTTATCTCTGTATACTTCCAAAGTATTTAATATTCTTTCCAGCCTCCTACAGTTAGTTATAGGGGATTTTACATCCCAGTTTCCTCATCTGCTGTTTTCACTTCAAAATGAGGGGGTCTGGGTTAGATGAAATAGAACATGGTTCCAGCTCTAAAACCTATAAATCCCTATGGAAGTGAGATTACTTTTCTTTGGGTACAAAGGCAACAGAGTACAGTGGGCAAAGCAGTGACTTTGAAGTCAGAGGACCTGGTTTTTAATCCTGCCTCTGATATTTATTACCTATATGACTTATATTATCTACAAGTACTAACCTCTTAGGGCCTCAGTTTCCTTGTTTATAAAATGAGAGGGTTGGACTAGAAGACTTCCAACACGAAATAAATTATCTTAATTTTACAGTTGAGGAAACTGAGATCAAAAGATATATAAAGCCCCAAATCACAGAGTGAGTTAGTAAATGATATAGGACCAGAATTTAGGTCTCCTCACTGCCCAGTATTCTTTCTGTTGCTTCCTAGGAATCAAAGTCTGGTATTTAAAGAATAGAGCTATAATGGTGAAATTGCAGGCAGCATCTGATTAGTAAGAAAATCTGTAGAGAGAGGTATTGTCACCTTCTCAAGTGACCAATATCTCCAATCTTTAAGGGGTATATGGTCACTTTGTGAAGACAATTAGAGTAGTAATGGGGCCTAAGGTCAAGGGGGTCTTCTCAAGTTGATTAGCCACTAGAGGGGCATAAAATGCAAGTTAAAATTTCAGAAAGGATGGCAGCCTCTCATATTATGACCTATTCTGCTAAGCAAATACCTCCTTTGATCTTTGCAGGTAGACCTGGAGCAATGACCCTGTCCTCACTGGTCCTGTTCCTGACACTTCTGGTGCCTTCCCTGATCATAGGTGGCATGGAATTGTGCTCTGGAAGCGCTGGTATCCCAGGAACCCCTGGTGCTCCAGGTCTGCCTGGCAGAGATGGTCGGGATGGTGTCAAAGGTGACCCTGGACCACCAGGTACTCAAGAAAGCTTCCTGTCACTTGCCTGAATGTGTCATGATTACTATTGGAAAGATAGCCAGTAATTGAAAGAGCAGTACATATAATCAGGAAATCTGGGTTTAAATTTGGACTCTCGGATTTACTAAGTCTAGGCCAATGAGAAAGTCACTTGATTTCTCTGAAGTTTAGTCTTTTCATCTCTAGAGATACAGTTTGCACCATCTACCTGCCTCACAGAATTGGTAGGAGGAAAGCACTTTGCAAATCTTAACGTACTGGATTAATGTGAATTGCTATTATTATGGAATGGGGGGAGGGCAGTGCCTTACTATACACATTCTGGACTTACTGACATGAGACACCAAAAAGGGAGATGAAATTTGGAGTCAGAGGACACGGTTCACATCCCAGCTCTTTCTCTTACTTCTGGTGTGACCCTGAGGTAGTAACAACCTCTTCCAACCCCAGTTTCCTCAGGTTAGACTGGCTGACTTCTAAAGTCCCTTCCAACTCCTATGATCTAGTAGAACTCTCATACTAAATAGAGGAAAGTGGAAGGATCCAGAAGCACAGATAAGGTTAACTCTAAAGGACAGGCTTGTATCAGGGGTAGATAGTTACATTAGCCCTTGCTCTAGAACAAGATGGTGTTATCCTGTGGTCCATGGACCCCCAAGGGTTCCACTGAGATATTTCAGGAGGTCTTTGAACTTGGATGGGGAAATAATAACATTTTTTCCATGGATCTCTAACTAAAAATTTAACATTTCCTTTAATTAGGAATTTTTGTAAAGTATTATTCTGAGAAGGCAATTCTCCAGATTGCCCAAGGCATACACAACACAAAAAAGTTAAGAATTCCTGTTCTAGAACATGCTTGCTTGAGAATGAAGAAAAGTCAGCTTTATTTCAACTGTGTGTGCTATTGGCAATACTATAGGGGATTGTAGGAGGCCATGGGCATTGTAGGCTGGAATAACAAGGAAAGACTTCGTTAGGGAGATTTGTATTTAAAAATTGATAAACCATTGCTAGATGGAGAGGAATAAAAAGGAAATTTTAGATAGAAAAGTATGGGTAAAGGGGCGGGGGGAGGTTTGGTCAAGGCTCTCCTTAACATAGCCTCATTTCTATCTTCCTCTGAGATTTGGTTCAAGTTTCACTAAAGCAGAGGATTGTGGGAACAATATCTGACTGTGTTATAGAACTCACCCAAGTCCTTCATCAAGATGTCTGTCTTCTTGCTGCGAGTACTCTAGGCTATGGGGTCCTGTGTTCACCCAGTCTTGTGGCTCTCTCTCTATAGGCCCAATGGGACCCCCTGGAGGCATGCCTGGGCTCCCTGGAAGGGATGGGCTGACTGGGGCTCCTGGAAGTGTGGGTGAACGAGGTGAAAAGGGTGAAAAGGGTGAGAGAGGACCTCCAGGTGAGCATGGCTGTGTGATGAAACATGGGGTAGTCCTCTTTCGCTCCAAGTGCTAGTAAGTGCCTGCTTCAGTCTTCACTTCCCCTCCTCAAGGGTACAGAAAGGGAAAATCTAGCTTTGTAAAAGCATACTCCTTCCCCCTCTTCTTCCTAGGTTCTCCAGTGACACCCAGGGCTATAACTAGGGGAGAGAGTTTAGAAGGTGAGGGCTTTGAAGGGGCACTTCCTCTCCTGCCCTGCCCACCCAACCCTGAGAAGACCATGGTTTCATCCCAAGGTGCTTCTTCTCCCTCACCGTCCATACAACCTATCATGAGTCACAGCAATGGCCGGTGCTTGAGTTCTGGCAATACTCCCTTTGTCCCTCTGTCCCTCTCTGTTCTCTGAAGTCCACCAGTCACTTATTTGAAGTACACAGCCAGCTACATTCACACATGAAAGGACTTTGGGTCCCAGCTATTACAGCTACTCTGAATTGCACTTACTTTTTTTTTTTTTTACCAGATGACGGTGACCTAGAGGTGGTAAAGTAAAGAACTAAGGAGATAATCACTTTAGAACAGTATGGTCAAGGGAAAGTTTTTGGTTTGAATTTTTAGCCTAAAGGATATTTTTAGGCAGAGGGAAAGAAATTATTGGGAGAGAGTAGAGATGTAAAAGGAGAAGTCTTGGCTCTAGAAAATAATATGATCATCCCTGTATTGAAGGGAATCCTTCTTCAAGCCCAGGGAAATACCATTGATTTGAATTTTTAAATATTGAAGATCCCATACTTATATTTCAAAACAAGAAAAAATATTTTCTTTCCCACCTTAATTATAGTCCAGAGAAGACAAAGGATTCACGATTACTTTGCTAAAACCACAAATGAATTCCTCACCCCAAAACATTGCCTCCAGCTTCCTTTCTCCCCATCAGCCTATTCAAGGAAGTCTGACTTCAGATAGAATTATGGATCCATTCATATTCCTACCACTCTGACCTGCTATCCCAAAGCATCGACTATGAATAGAACATGATGTATTTAGGAAAATTAAGTAACTAGATTAGGGGCCAGAGAGCCTATATTCAAACTCTGCTTCTGCTACTGTGTAGCCTTGAGCAAATCATTTAACCTCTCCAGGCCTCAATTTCCTCATCTGTAAAATGGGAGGAGGCAGACAAGATGATATCCAAGGTCTGACCAAACACACTTCTACTCAGGGTGCAAAATTTGTGAAATTCCATTAAAAGCTATAGCATTGGGGAGATTTTGTAATGCATTTTTCAGTCCCCCAAATTCCATTCAATTCAACAAGTCTTCTGTTACAGTGCTATAGGGAAAAAAGGGAAGAAGACTGGGTTTCTGCCCTCAAAGAGCTTTTAGCCTAAGTAAAGAGACAAGACACAGAGAAAAACAGAAGACATTTCACAATGAAAAGACAAACACCAACTATGAGGTGGGAATGAAGAAGTAATGGGCTGAGGCAGTCATGGAAGCCTTGAGTGAGGATGTCAGATTTGAACTGGGCCCGAAGGATGGGAAGGATATTGAAAGGGAAAGAGGATGGGGAAAATATTCCTGCTTGATGAATGGGGAATAGGGAGGAGACTGGCCTGAGTAACTCAGTAGACTGCACCTGCAAGGGAGAAACACTTAATTTTCCTATGTCAATAAATGGCAGAATGTGTCCTATGATCTAATGAATCTCTGGCTTAGCAAGGTGTGTTTTATCAGATCTTGGAGATCATCTTATCAAACTCCCATTTTACAGATGAGACAACAGAGGCCTGGAGAGATTAAATGATTTGCCCAAGGTAACACAGTAGCAAACAGAGTTTGAATATAGGCTCTCTGACTCTTAGTCTAGTCCTTTTATTTTCCTAAATGTAACATGATCTGTAGTGGGAGCTCTGGGATAGCTGGTTTGCTGAATATGAATGAACACTGAGCGATGCCTCGTGAGCTCAGTTGTCTCTCAGCCTTGATAATAACTCCTAAGAAGGATTGTCTCCTCCCCAGGGCTGCCTGCTTATTTAGATGAAGAGTTACAGTCTGTACTTCAGGACTTCAGACAGCGCATCCTGCAGTCAATGGGAGGTAAGGGGGATAATTCCAACCATAGCGTGGGAAAGACTTATGGTGTGGGCCTTTGTGGGTCCTGCAGTGGAGGAGGCTGAGAGTGCAATTTATTCCCTCTATCCTTGGGGTCATAGTGTGGGTTAGGGAGTTGGCTAAAGGAGAGGGGAGGAAAAATTGGGATAGGGAGAGAATGGGAAGAGAAGGGGATCAGATAAAAACTGGGGGAATAAAAAACTGGGGGATAAAAAATTAGGGTTATTCATGGCTCTAGGATCCTTCCTTTCATTCTTATCTGATTGGGATTTCCAAGGTGGAAATGGAGGTGGCAATTTAGGGGAACAGGGCTACTGACCATAGTGCAAGAAGGACCTTGAGCTTCAGACTGGTTAAGGTTTAAGTTATTGACCAGGCCATATAGCTTCTGGTCATACAATATGTCTAACCTCCAACCCTTCTCACCATAACTACCCCTTTTCTGTTCAGGTTCTGGCTGAGAACCAAGTCCCTGGGAAGCTAATGGTTTTGTCTTGGTCCTTGAATCTCAATCTCTCTCTCTCTCTCTCTCTCTCTCTCTCTCTCTCTCTCTCTCTCTCTCTCTCTCTCTCTCTCTCTCTCTCTCCCTCCCTCCCTTTCTCTCTTTTTTCTCCCTTCTCCCTCCTTTCCACTCTCCCTTCTCCCCTCCCTTTTCCTTCTCTCTCCTTCCATCCCTTTCTTCATCTTTCCCTTCACATAAACTGAGAATTGAAAGCTGCACAAAGACAAAGAGACCTTGACAAAGAGACTTTTCCTTTGCTCTTTAGTTCTCAACTTGCAAGGCACCATGTTGCAGGTGGGAGAGAAGATCTTTTCTACAAATGGTCAGTCGACAAATTTCCAGGGGATCAATGAGACATGTGCCAAGGCAGGTGGCAGTATTGCCACCCCAAGAAATGCAGAGGAGAACTCGGCCATCATGAGCCTTGTGCAGAAGTACAACACATATGCCTATCTAGGCATAACAGAAGGGAAGCCACCAGGAAAATTCTACTACCTCAATGGAAGCCCAGTAGAGTATACCAACTGGTACTCAGGGGAGCCTGCAGGTAAAGGACGGGAGTCTTGTGTGGAGATGTACAAAGATGGCACCTGGAATGACAGGAGCTGTCTGCAGTACCGCCTCACCATCTGTGAGTTCTGACCCCCAGGATCAAGAGTAAAAGAAGCACAGTTCAAAGGTCATGACCTCTCCTCCTTCCCGTCTGGCCACTTGTCTGCCTCTTCCAGGAAACTCTTTTTATGTCCCATTCCTTGCTTTGGACTAACTATGTCTCCCTAAATTGTTGGCTACTAAATTGTCTCTCCCAAACATAGACAGTGTAGTGTGACAAAAAGAACAATGGTTCACTTGGAATCAGAGGACCAATCCAGGCTCTGTTCTAACTTACTTTGCTCTTTAGCAAATCACTTAACTCTAGTCTTTATGCTTCAATTTTCTAATCTGCATAGAAGGGATTAGATGGATAGATCGAGAGAGAGAGAGAAAGAGAAAGAGAGAGAGACACAGAAAGACAGAGAGAAAGAAAGAGAGAGAGAGAGAGAGAGAGAGAGAGAGAGATGAAAGACAGAAAGAGAGATATGAAAGGCAGAGAGACAGAGAGACCTGCATCTTTGATTCATCATTGTAAGGATTTCTTGAAATGAAACTTCTTCCTGTCAAAGAGGTAGACATTCATTTGTTAAGTTACCTAAAGTACAACTCATTTGTAATATACAAATTAGTTAATTACAAATTAAAAAACTTTAGAGAGTTATCTGAGGGACTGAGAAGTTCAGTGATTTGTCCATAGTCCCTCAGCTTTGTCAAAAGCAAGACTTAATTGAGAATCTTCTGGGTTGCAAGGCTTTATTCATTCATACACTGTCTCTCAGGTAACATACTAACATCATATATTTTTATATGACTTGACTTTTTTAAGTGCTTTCATGTTATGGACTGATGCAAGTCTCCTGTGATGCAATGTGTTCACTTCCCAATAAGAAGTCTGTGTGGAGAAAGTGATAATCAACCTGTAGTTGCAAGCCAAGATAAAGCCGCTGATGGGTCCTCTTCCAGGAATACAGTTCTGTTGCCACTTTCTTCCATTTTCTCAAATCCTACATGTCCTCCCAGTTTGATTCCCACCTTTCCCATAAAACCCTTCCTGACTCTGAAATCCCACAGTGATTTCCCCTTTCTCTGAACTCCTGAAACACTTATAACTCTGTACCCCTCAGATTCATCCTCATTGTCTGGTAATGATAATAAACACCTCCAGTGGGTATGTCTTTTTTTGTTTTGTCTTTTGGAGGGCAAATAGAGTTAAGCAACTTGCCCAAGGTCACATGGCTAGTAAGCATTAAGTGTCTGAGGCTAGATTTGAACTCAGGTCCTCCTGATTCCAGGGCTGGTGCTCTATTCACTGCACCACCTAGCCACCCCTCAGTGTGTATGTCTTAAATCCCCAATTAGATTGTAAGCTCCTGAAGGACAGGAAATTTTTATTCTCTTATAATCCTCACAGTGCTTAGTTCTAGGCTAGGCAACCAGAAGACAGTCAATAAAGATATATTCAGTGATTGAATGAAAATTGATTAATCCATATTGATCTATATTCTTACTCCATCTCCTCTGAGAAATTAATCTGCAGCAACTGGTCAGCATTTCTGAATTCTCTCACAATACACTTCTGGAGATCTGAGGCTTTCCAACACCTAGAGAATTCCATCCTAAGCAATTAATCTCTCTTTACCTTAGTTTTCTTATCTGTAATATGAAGGATATAAATCCCATTTAGTAAGGCAGATCCTTTAAGATCCAATTCAAAACCTACCTTCTCCAGGAATTGTTCACTAAATACTATAGTTGATCAAACTCATAAAGTCATAGAATTTTTGAGGTACAAATAAGTTTAAAGATTATTCCATTTATATCCTTCATGGAATGAATAAGGAAACTGAGGTTCAATGAGATTAATTGACTAAATAGGGCACTATAGAAGACAGATCATTGGACTTGAAACCAAAAGACCTGAATTCAAGCCTTCGTTCTACCATCTATAGCCACCAAAACTTTAAGCAAATCACTTAACTTTTCCAAAACTTAGTTTTTTATATGCTTTAAAAAAACAGAGATAATGAATAATACCTGCTCTGAAGCTATCTTATAGTTGTGTTATGATGACTAGATTGAAATGTCAACCCTGGTAGAGAGCTCAGTGGCCATCCTGAAAAAAACATCCTCCCTACAATGTATCCCACAAGAGGCCAACCAGCCTTTGTTTGAATATTTCTAATGAGAAGAAAAGAACCCACCTCTTTCCAAGGCAGCCCATCCCCCTTTCCAATGGCTCCAATTGTCAGGAAGTTTTTGGTTTTGTTTTCCCAATATCAAGTTTAAAATTGCCTCTTTGCAACCCATGCTCATTGCTACAGATTCTACTCTCAAAAACCAAGTAAAACAAATCTAGCCTCACTTCCACCTGATAGCCTTTAAGAGCCCTTACATTCCCTTTAAGGCTTTCCCTTCTATAGATTAAGAGATACAAGCCCTTCAACCAATTGTCATAGAATGTGCACTTGAGGCCTTTCAAATGATATAAGAATGTGACAGCTACCATAATGGGCTGGATATAGGCTACCCATGAAAACAAAAGCTCTTTGAAAAGATATATAATATGTTTGTGTGAGTGTGTAGAGATATGTATGTGTGTGTACAGAGATATAGGTGTAGAGATATGCATATATATCCATATCACTATATACAAATACATATATATGTATACACACATGAATACATATATACACACATGGATATATATCCATGTATTATACCTATGTATATACACATGTAACATATACATGCATGTGTGTGTATATACATGGGGCAGCTAGATGGTACAGTAGATAAAGCACCAGGCCTAAAGTCAAGAAGATTTATCTTCCCAAGTTCAAATCTGACCGCAGACACTTACTAGCTTTGTGACCCCAGACAAGTTATTTATCCCTGTTTCTGTTTTCTCATCTATCAAATGAGCTGGAGAAGGAAATGGCAAAACACTCCAGTATCTCTGCCAAGAAAACCCCAAGTGGAGTCACAAAAAGTCAGACACAACTGAAAAGCAGCTCGAGTAAAATATATAGCCATACATGTACATATATAGATGTGTGTATGTATATGACCCCCCCCTTAAAAAATTCAACCCAAGCTATCACAATGAGACAGTTTTAGAGGGAAAGGACAGTCCATAATAGTACATGTCAAATGTTTTGTAACCATAAAGGATGAGATAAACATGAGTATTGTTTTTGTCTAAAATGACCCATTTTTTGGTTGGTGGAGATAGAATCCTGTGTTCCATGGTCTTTACCTCACTCCATCCTTCTCTCTCCTTCTTCCGGTTACCTCTAACACCTTTCATCCAGACCACACAACACAGTCCTGAATATGTTCTCTCATTATTTCATGAGCATTAGTCTTGTTTCTCCATCTATAATGTGTGCATTTTGAGAGCAGGCATCGTACCAAAGGAAAAGTCTTACTGTATTTCCCTTGTACTCTAGCCTAACGCTTTGCCTGCATTAGCTTCATCATTGATTAGGACATCATGTGTGAGAGAGCCTGGCAACTGGAAGAGAAGGAAAGGGACAGCTAGGGTGAGAGTAGCAAGTCTCCTTCCAAAAAGGGACAAAGAGACCAGCTCCAGCATGGTATAGTGAAAAGAATACTAGACTAGGAGTCAGGAGACTTGGGTCTGCCTCAGGTGTAAAACGGTGACCTTGCACCAAGTCAATTCCTCTTTCTGGGCCTCAATTTCCCCCTATTTAAAATGAATGGGTTGGACTAGTGCTCTGCAAACTTTTCAAGACTACTTAAATGTGAGTTACTATTATTCCCTGTAAGTTACTTCCAGCAAAGTAGAATAAAAAGAATATTTCACTACAAATCATGAGTCCTTGACAGAACCATAACTGGCGGTTTTGACACGAGAACACACAACTAAAAAGTGCATTCAAAATCAACTCAATATATAATGTGAAAATGTTTGTTAAATTATCAGAGATGACAAAAGATGAGAACAGTCAATGTTGGACGGGCTGCAGTAAGATAGGCATACGAATACATCACCAATCAAGACATGAATTGGTTTAACAATTGTAGAAAGCAATTTGAAATTACTCCAAAAAATTAATAAAATAGCACATCCTTTTACTCAAGGATCCCACTGCTAATTATCCATTCCCCGGGATGTAAGACAGAAATAAATATCCCATATGTGCCAAAATAGCAACAATGTTTATAGTTTCAAGGAACTAGAAACAACACTAATGCCCACTGATAGGCAAATAACTAAACAAATTGTGATACATAAATGTAATAGAATATTATTGAACTGTATGAAATTATAAATTTGAAGAATACAGAGAAACAAGGGAAGACTTAAAGACCTGATTAAGAAGAAAATCTGCAGAACCAGGAAAAATAGACATAATCACAATAGTAACATACACAGAATGAAAACAATAAAATGGGACAAGTATCATGTAGCTATAATGATTGAAACTGGACCTAAGAAAAGACAAGTATATACTTCCTTACTTTGCAGATGTGAGGGACTATGGGTGTGGAAGATGGTATATACTGCTGGACTCATCTGATGTGTTGGTAAGTTATGAAAAAAATCCCCCCCTTTTTTTTTTACCCTTTGGTATAAAGGATTTAGGGTAAAAAGAGAGGGATATGTTCAGAAATGATGATGCTATAAAAGAAAAGATAGTCACATTTTTATGTTAAAAAATAAGAAAATAAGTTTGTGGGTCTTGCTGTTGTTGTTTTCTGAAGCTATAATTTCAGTGGGAGGGGGAATTCCAGGTATGGGACTCTTGTATACAGCACAGGCACTAGTCTGTAATTTATAGTCTTGGAAAGGTGCCTGGGCAGTGAGAAATGAAGTGACTTGTCCATAATCACATAGCTGCTATGTGTCAGAATTAGGACCTGAACCAAGGCTTTCTTGACTATCAGGCTGGTCTTCAAACCACTACACCACACCACCTATTATGAAGCAAGCAAGACAAATTCAGTTGAGTTTGAGAGTAAATTAGTTACTATAGAAACTATACTTTGGGGGCAGCTAGGTGGCACAGTGAATAGAGCACTGGCCCTGGAGTCAGGAGGACCTGAGTTCAAATCCACACACAAAAAAAACTAGCCATGTGACCTTGGGCAAGTCACTTAACCCCCATTTCCCTCCAAAAAGCAAAAAAAAAGAGAAAAGAAACTTTGTTACCTCTACATTTCAATATCCAAGGACAAAGCCACAGACACCCCACCCCAGTTCTGTGTGTTCCAGTTCTGCCACCTACTAGCTGTGTGACCTTGGGCAAATCAATGATGGGAAAGATACTACTTCCTATTTCAAAATGATGCTGTGGACAAAAGCCTTTGGTAAATCATAAAGTACTATGTAAACATGAGCAATAATTTTTATGCCAAAATGTAGATAGTCCTGTGAATTCCTGTGTCATATAGTCACTAGAGACTTCCCAGGACATTCTAGATGTAGCACTCCAGTCCTACAGTGGTTTCTGCTCATGGGACAGAAGCAGGTTGTTTACTCTGTCTAAGCTTTAATTGTATTGATTCGGGGATGGGAGGGCCCTTTTCTCTTGCCAACAGGCCAAGACACTTCCCAAAGTTGGAGCTACTTAAAGAGAAAAGCACTAGATAATTTCAACCAATAGAGGGCATCAAAGTCCCAAACTGTTCACCCTGAAGAGAAGGATAAAAAAGGAGGTGAGAAGTGGGGGAAAGGGAGAGACAAGAGGAGAGAAGAGAAAGATAGAGAAAGCAGATTGGAGCACTTTGATTCAGAGGCCCAGTTCTTGAGGGTTTTATATTTATTGATGGGTGTATCTAAGCAAGACTACAAGGAAGTCTGAGTATGGTCCCAACTGCAAGTGAATGATCAGGTGTAATCCTATCCATTGCCAAAGTCTCGGGGGTGGTCAGACAAGAGTCTTATGCTACAATGTGAATTGAAACCCTTGAGAATATGCAAGGTTAAGGTGTCTCCACTGTAGAGCCCAACACAACCCTACTCTTTCCATCAACTATGACAGAAAGGGACCATAGGATCACAGATTTAGAGTTACAAGGAACTTGGATGTTACCTGTTCATGAATCAGAAATTTAGAGCTAGAGCCTTAGAGCCCATAAAGCCCACAAATGAGGAAACTGAGGCTGAGAGAGAGAACAAGTGATAAGAGTCCCACAGCTAGTAACCATCTGAGGCAGGATATGAACTTGGGCTAGTTCCACTGAGCCAGTCCCTGCACTGTAGAGTAGAACAGGAGTCAGGAAAGAAGGGTCATGGGACTTCTCCACTACATCTACAACCCTCCCAAAAAAAAGAGCACTAGTGTTTGGGTCTGTACTGAGAAATAGCTATGGGAGGAGAAAGACCCAAAAGAGGGAGAAAAACACTAACAACATTGTTGATTGATGATGCAGAAAACTACAGTGCTGAATGCTTAAACCCTTATCCTCTCCCTTTACTAATTCACACCTTGAAATTGAGAGGAAGGTAGGGAGATGCGGAGGGAGAGAGAAAGAGAGGGAAGGAGGAAGAAAGAGAAAAATAGAGGAAGGGGAAGGAGAAAGAGAGGGAAAAGTGGAGAGAGAGAGGAGGAGAAAGAGAGAAAGGCAGAGTGACAGAGAAATGGAGAGAGGGGGAGAGAGGGAGGAGGGAAAGGGAAAGGGGAAGAGAAAGGGGAGGGAAGAGAGGGGAGGGGAGAAAGGGGGGAGAGAGACAGAGACAGAGAGACAAAGACACAGAGACAGAGAGACAGAGAGAGACAGAAAGAGAAAGAGAGAGAAGATGTATGTGTTTTTTTCAGCAAATCTCAAGGAATATACCTAAGCAAAATGACTTGGGTCAGTCCATTTGAAAGCTCCTCATACCTCCACCAAGGCTCACTAACAGGAAGCTATCACTTTAAGAAAGAGAGCAAAAGGTAACACAGACCAACACCTACCTACACACTCCACCCTCAGTGTCAGCCTCCCCTTGCTAAAGGAAAAACATTCTTCCCACTTAGATTTCTTTCTTTCACTTAAGGCAGGTTGAGGAGGTAAGAAGTAGATAAAGATATATGTTATTTCTTGGTTGGCTGGAAGGTAGTTTTTGTTTTGGTTTGTTTTAAGAAAAAATGCGATCCAGTGCAGGTTAACAAGCAAACTTTGGATTCCCTTGAAATTCTCTGAATGCACCCCTAATGTCTGCAGAATGAATCCAGGTAAGCTGGGGGAAGAACATGTAAGCCAGATCCCAGTATTTTTTCAAGGACAGGTTAAGTGAGAACTGAAGGGAAAGTCCCAGTGGAGGAAGAGGTGGGCTAAGAAAATCAGATAATTGCAATTGGACAACATCACATTGGACACTATGGCTGCTAAACTCAGAGAACATTAGACTCAGACTCAAAGAACATAAAAGGTAAAAGAGACATGGAAGCCCATCTTGTTCTATCATCTTACACAAGGAGAAACTGAGGTCTAGTGAGGAAAAATGATTTGCCCAATGGTCACACAGTTAACTAGTAACAAAGCAGGGGCCATAACCAAGGATTTCTGCCTTCAGTCCTGTGCTCCTTCCCCCTCTGCTTCCTAAATTTGGTTTGAGCCAAGTTTGTAGAAATAGATCTGAATCATTTGATAACTTACTTTCTTTCCTCTCTCTCTCTCTCTCTCTCTCTCTCTCTCTCTCTCTCTCTCTCTCTGCTCTCTCTCTGTCTCTGTCTCTCTCCCTCTCCCTCTCTCCTCTTAGGATCTTAAGGTTTTATATATGGAAAAGTTGATTGCATAACATGCTATAACCACACACATCTAGTAAAAAATAAATGAGCCAGACAGCTGTGGTATAGGGTTTGCATACATCTGCCTAACATAAACCTTTATTTGGATTTCGAACAAGTCTCCTGTGATATCTGTAGATGATGTCTTTTGTTGCCGTTCTTTTATCTGCAAACATTTGCAAATGTGTCAGATTTAAAGGGAATTCATCTGGAAATTGTGCACCATATTATATACCCACACATACACACACACACACACACACACACACACACACATACACACACACACACATACACAGAGTCAGATCCCAGACACTTTCTGCCGCTTTAGATCCACTGGCTTCTCCCTGAGCACTGTTGGTTCTCTCTGGAGACTCAGAAATGCCAACTCAAATATAAGGGCATATCTGTCCAGTTATTCATCATTGTCACCTGCTATCATTGCGCTATGGTGCTCAACACTGGCGCTCAGGGCTCCTATTAACTTTCCAGCAGTGCCATAGTTATAGGCTGTCCACATGTACCTGACATGGCATTAGCTCCAAGAATCCATACTTTAAACATTATGGCTTTATCCACAGGATCCTCCTTTCTACCTATATTCACCTATTCCAGAGACAGAACCAATGATCCACACTCTTCATACCTTCTCCTTCATCTACTCCATTCTACCAAAAATAACCATATATTAACCATCTCTCCACCATAACCGTATAGGAGAGCAGCTCACTGTATCTACTTTAGCACTGTATACCAGTTGTTAGGAAGACTCCCCACCTCTCTTTTATGATTCACATTCTTGATTTTTTTATTTGCTTTGGTGAGATAGATCATGATAATCAACCACAATAAAAAGGGACGTCATTCTCAAATAGCGATCTGTCTCACCTCTCTTCCCCTGAAGACCTCAGTCTTTACAAGAGCCCCTTGAAATCAGACCATATGCTGTATTGCACAACCAATGTATTAGAATATGTGCCATGGCTCTCAATGGAATATCCTCATTTCCACAGGTTCCAAAAGGTCTGCTCTGAAGGATGCAGCTGTGATAAGGGAGTGCCATACTATCAATACAAGATACAGATGAGGAGAGTGGCAAACAGTGCCACCTAATCAATGGAAAAAACATTGAGTTTGGTAGCAAAGGACCTGGGTTCAAACTGTGGCTCTCCTATTTACTAGCTATGTGACAATATTGATTGACAATTAATCTGGGCCCCAGTTTCCTCATCTATAAAATGAAAGGGTTAGACTAGATCAATGATTCTTAAGTTGGGGTCTGTAAACTTGGTTTCTTAAAAAATATTTTGATTGGGGAGGCTCAGTGAGTAAAGCGCTGACCCAGGAGTCAGGAGGACCCAAGTTCGGTTCTGGCCTCAGACACTTAACACCCACACAAAAAAACTAGCCATGTAACCTTGGGCAAGTTACTTAACCCCAATTGCCCTCCAAAAGGAAAAAAAAGAGAGTAAAAAATATTTTGATTACTATATTTCAATAACAGTAGTTTCCTTTGTCATCCATCCTAAGTATTTTGTTTTGTGAATTCAGAAACATTATTCTGAGAAGGGATCCATAGGACTTCAACAGACTGACAAAGGGATCCATGACATAGAAAATGATTCCATGTATCTAACCTAGGTGATCTCTAAAATAATCTCTCTTCAATAGTCCAATGATGATTTTTGTTGTTATTGTTGAGTCATTTGGAGTTATCTCCAATTCCTCATGAATTCATTTGGGGTTTTCTTGGCAGAGATACTGGAGTGGTTGGGCATTTCCTTCTCCAGTTCATTTTACAGATGAGGAAACTGAGGTAAACAGGGTGAAGTGAATTGCCCAGGGTGACACAGCTAGGAAGTATCTGAGGCCAGATTTGAACTCATGAAGATGAGCCTTTCTGATTCTAGACTCATCCCTCTCCACTGGGCCATCTATCTTCCCTAAAGGGACTAAGCCCAGTGATCACCAGGGATTCACTCAGTACCACAATCTGACCACTAACCCAAACAAGTGTTCTAAGGATTTGTGTGAACCAATAAACCACTGTAAACACAAGGAAGATCATTTGGGAACAGAAGTCTTGGTGGTTTGTGGTGATTTATAAGAAGTATGGCCTAATGAGAATAGCCCTAGACTGAGGGTTAAGAGACCTGGATTCCGAACCCAACACCATCACTGACTCATTGACGAAGAGATCTTGGCAAGGTTGTTTTAGTTTTCTAGGCCTCAGTTTCTTCATCTGTCTAGTGGGGATGATGCCATCTAGCATTTATTAAATGCCTACTATGTGTCAGACACAGGAGATACAAGGAAAAGAAAAAACAATCCCTGCTCCCAAAGAGATTGCAGTCTAATGCAATACTTCCCATTCTAACCATTCCTATCTCCTGGCATGAGCTACTTTAAGGATCAAATAAGATTAAGACATTTAGCAAAGGGTTTTGAAAAGTATATAGTGTAATTAAAGTGTAAAGTAACAGTCACTTGTGTGATGAGAGGGTCAGACTAGAGGATCCCCAACATTCCCTTCAACTAAAATTCTCTGTGCTTCCATGGTTCCAGGTACTACTTGGTGAAGATCTTGCTTCAAAGGAGTCTCAGAAACAAGTGGAAAAGGTACCTCTCCCTTATGTTCTGTAGATGGTAAAGTGCCCTGCCATCTGAGTACTATTCCCTGCCTTATGAGGTCATCTCGCAAGGTTGAAGGTGAAGGGAGATGGTTAGTCTGAAGCTAAAGGCAATTGGAAAGCAGGACACCTTAGAGGATCACTTCTGTGTCTGGAGGTGTTAGGAAAGTGCAGCTGGGATGGATAGGTTATTAAATATATTTGCATTTCAATAGTAGGCATTAAGTCTGAATAACACTTAGTCCTTAATGAAGGCATCCTAAGTCAATTCAACAAGCATTCATTAATTGTCTGTTTAAGGCACTGGTGAAGAAAAAGACAAAATGAAGGGGAATAAATAGTCCTTGCCTCCAAAGTAACTCACATTCCTCTGGGGAATACCCCCAAAATAAGTGGGTTTGTTATTGTTTAGTCATTTCAGCCTTGTCTGATCCCATTTGGGATTTTCTTGTTAAAGATACTGGAGTGGTTTGACATTTCCTTCTCCACATCATTTAACAGATAAAGAAACAGAGGCAAATAAGGTTAAGCCAATTGATCAGGGTCATACAGCTAGTAAGTGTCTGAGGCCAGATTTGAACCCAGGAGTCTTCCTGACTCCAGGCTAGGCCTTCTATCCAATATACCACCTAGCTACCCCCAAATAAGTGGATATGAGATTATCTGAGGAATAACAAAGCACAGAGAATTAGGGGAATCAGGAAAGGTCTCTCCTAAGAGGTGGTGTACCAGGGATTCTAAGAGAAGGGGGTGAGACAAGAGTAAATTCCAAGCATAGGGAAGAACCTGTGCAAAAGCAGACAGGAAATATAATGCTGACACAGCAGGCAGTACAGTTCCACTGAATATAGAATGAACCAAGGGGTGTCATGTAAAATAAATATGAAAAGGAAGCAGGAGGGAGCCTGTGCAGGTCTTTAAATGCCAAGTTGGAGTCTGAAGACCCTCCTGAGTCTCCTTTCCTCCAACAGTCCTTCAGCTGAACCTTCGATGGCCTCATGTTGACTCCCCTAATCATCCCAGTTGCCTTCCTCTGGACATCCTCAGGTTTGTCAATGCATGGTGTAGTGAGAAAGTGCTGTATTTGGAAGGAGAGAGTTATAGTTCAGACCCTCAGCAAGCCTGAGCCTCAGTTTCTTCTCTGGGGCACATTTATAAGCTAAGGGGATTTGACTTGATAAATTCTAAGCTCCCTTCCACCTTTGGTGCTATGACCCTATAATCCTGCATGACTTTCCAAGACCCTTACGGCTCTAATTCAATGATCCAGTCATCTTGCCTAAAAAGGTGGCTTCTAAATGTAAACACAATCCTCTAGGGCTGACAAAACCAAGGCAGAGCATGTTGGCCCAAAATATTAGGAGGTGTTAGGTTCTGAAGTATCTACTGGTTAACCTCTACATGTGAACCACTGTCTAGGTACTATGATTCCTAACACCTAGGACACTATAGTCTAGCTCAGGTGAAAATACATACATGCAATGTGGATAATTGAACTTAATGGGTACAAGTAAGATTACTAGCCTATGGTTATTCATTAGTCACAGACAAAGTAAAGGCTTCAAAAATCCATCAAAAGAGAAGATGGCATTGAAGAAGGGAGGATACTGGCAAAACAGATTTGGGACTGGTCCTAAAGAACGTGAGGGACAGGAACTGACAAAGAGGGAGAAAGGAGGAAATTTCAGAAAGGAAGAGAAGTGGGCAGTGAGGTCTATGAGAAAAGAGAAAGAAGGAGGAGAAAACATCAGCCCCAACCTTCAAGAAGCTCCCAAGTCCCAAGCTTTGGTCTAAAGGCAAACACATGAAGCCCAGTCCATCTGTCCGCCAACAAGAATTTTCTAAATGCTTGCTGAAGATACAAAGAAAGGTAGAATAACATGGGCCAGGCCTTGGTCCCTTGGGACCATGTCTAATTGTCTAAAGGGGGAAACAATATGCCAAATAGATATATACATATACCGTGTTTCCCTGATAATAAGACCTATCCCAAAAATAAGCCCTCCCCCGAAAATAAGCCCTATTGAGATTGCTGCTGTAGTGAAGGTGATCCCCTGCGCTACACGCTACATTACGGTACCTCTGTATACACCGTCCTCCCCCCCCGCCCGTGAAACGCACACCGCGCTCTGAGCTGCATCCAATCAGAGCTGCAGCAGTGAGGGCGTCATCCTGTTCTTCCCCAGTGATTTGCTTATTGAATAAAGGTACATTTTTTTGTTCACATTTACCTGTTTATTAAAATTGCTGTCAATGTTCATTAAAATAAGCCCTCCCCTGAAAATAAGCCCTCTGGTGGTTTTCTGTCCAAAAAAAATAATGACAGTGTCTTATTATTGGGAAAACACGGTATATATACACACATACATACATATACACATATATACATATGGACATATATACATATACACACACAAAAGTAAACTTGTAATAAATAAATAAATAAAAAGTAAATGAGCACTTTGGAATCAAAAGAAATTTGTCTTTGAAGCTTTGCTATGACACTTTCTAGGGCTTTATAACTTGTCTGTTCAATTGACTAACTGTATGAATACGGGTAAGTTACTTACCCTGCCTGAGTCTCAGTTTACTTATCTGTAAAACAAATGGTAATACATGCACTGACTAGCCTGGAGGACTATCAAGAGGAAAGGACATTGTAAATAAAATTCTGCATAAATGGTGGTGGTATTGGTATTATGGTTAAGTATTAATAGGTATGGGGCAGCTAGGTGGTGCAGTGAATAGACCATCCAGTCCTGGACTCGGGAGAACCTGAGTTCATATCTGACCTCAAATACTTGACACTTACTAGCTGTGTGACCCTGGACAAGTCACTTAACTCTAATTGCCTCCTCAAAAAAAAGTATTATAGGGTACAGGCTCAGTGTGTAAACTGAAATTATGACTATAGGAATAGGAAGATTGGGGGTGTGAGGGGCATACCAAGATATTATACATTAATTCATTTTAAGATATTAGCTACATCCAAATGGATAGAGAGCTAACACTAGTGTCAGGAAGTCCTGGATTCAAGGCCTACTTCTGATTTTTACTGGCAATGTGACCCTAAGCAAGTCACTTAACCTCTAAGTACTCTAAGAAAACTCTCTATGATTGTAAGTTGCAAAGAAGGTGCCATCTGTATTAGCAGAATGAGTTTCCTTTCACAGTGAACTCAGAGGACTAGTCCCTAAGCCCTAAGATATCGGTTTTTTTCTCCAAGTCATACTGTTTACTCTCATATTAAGGGACAATGTGGTATAGTATGTAACCACCACCAACAATAACAATAATAGCTTAAATATAGTGCTTGAAAAGATTTCCAAGGTGCTTTATAATTATTATCTCATTTTATCCTCCCAGCAACCCTGGGTGTTTTCAAAGCTTACAAAGAGCCATCAGGTTTGTGACGCCCTTTAGAAAAAGTATCTCACATCTCCTATGTTTCACAAACCAGTCCTGGGTCTAAGCATGGAAGGTATTTTAACCTCTCTGTGATTCAGCTTCCTCCTCTGTAAAATGTATGAAAATGCCAACCTGAAAGCAAAAAAGGTCACCCACTTTATAGGTTACTGGCAGGAAAATGTTTCGTAAAACTTGTGCTACTATATAAATATGCACTATTATTATAGCGCTCAGAGCACATAGAAAATCCCACTTTTTTAAAAATGGGAAACATTATCCAGACACATCTCACTCTATCTTGTGCTTGTGCAATATTATGTGTGTAATTACTTGGACATAAGTAAATTAATATAGGTATTTATATGAAATGTTTCCAGTCAATAAGACCTAGGACTTCTGCCATATACTGGCTGTGCTCCCCTGTCAGTCTTGTTTCTAACTCTGGACTTCAAAGTCACATCTCTGCTGGGGTCTCATCCTGGAACTTCCTCCAGGCCCTCCTCACCCTAGAACATCCTATCATCCCCTTCAGATACTCATCCTGGAATGCAAGTCCTGACAACGCACTCCTCTGACCACTGGTGAGCTCTTCCTGGAGCTTCCATTGGGTGAAGGGGCCCAGGCCAGCCTGCCTTCATCTCCCTCCTGGTCCTTTTCCTGACATTCTGGAACCACATACCTTCATTTTCTCTGTTCCTACTCACTCGCATTTCACTCCTTTTTTGTGTTGTCTTCCCCCATGGAAATATAAATTCCTTAAGATTTTTGTCTTTCTTTTTATTTGTCTATAAGTATTTGATAAATTCTTCTTTCCTTCCTCCTTTCCTTCTTCTCTTTATTCCCTTCCTTTTCTTTCCTCCCTACTTTCCTTTCTCCCTTCCTCCCTCCCTTTCTTCCCCATCTTTTCCTGACACACACACACACATGCACATATATGTGTATGTGTGCGTGGGGGGGGTGGTACATAAAGGGAAGAAATAATCATCATTGTATCTTGGCCACCTCCACCTTCTGAATAGGTTTCCACACATTCCTGTTATAACTCCAGGTGCCCAGCCTCTGACATGTGACCATTCTCAGTTAACACAGTTTTACATACCGCAACCATCCTTGCATTCCCACATTCTGAATTCTTCTCTTGACTTTACCTTTTTTTATCACTCAGATTGTTAATTTGTGAGTGCTGTGTTCTCCTATGGAAGACAGTAGTGGCTGTTTGCTATAGCTGAACTCAACTACAGTATAGTTTTCAAAATTTTCTCTGCAACTACTGAACCCTAAAGCAAAATTTTCTCTTTTTATAAAAGTTGGGATCATTGTGAGGTCCTAAATAACCTAAACTTCTGCTTTCAGTTTTTCTAAACCACTTTCCATATGTTTAAGTAGGATGAACCCTGGCCTTCTCCAGGATACTAACAATCATCAGTGTCTCAGATGGAGAATCACCAAATGTTATGGCAGAAATAAAAATCATGGATTACCAACCTCCCCACTCCCCAAACTTTTCAAAGGTTCAGCCCCAACTAAAATCCAGGTGTCCTAGCTCATAGTCCAGGGCTCTTTCTACTCAGCAGTAATAAAAATAACTAGACAGCAAGGTGGCTCAGGGTATAAAGTGCTCACCTGCAGTCAGGAAGATGAGTTCAAATCCACCCTTAGACACTTACTAGCTGGGTGACGCTAGACAAGTCACTAAGTGCCCTCATCTGTATGATAGGTTTAGCAAAAGCACCAAATTCTCAGGATTGTCACAAAGATCAAATGAGATAATATGGTGTGAAGTGTTTAAAATCCTTAAATAGTATGTAAATGTTAGGTTCTATTACTATATAATCGCTACAACAATCCTAGGAGGTATTAAATGCAAGTATTTGTATGCCATTTAACAGATAAAGAAATGGTCTCAGACAGGTGGATCAATTTGATATTTTCAATGTTTATGTTCACCAGTGCAGTCCTGACAATGTGCCACTGGGGTTCCCCTGGTAATGTGTTGCTGGCCATCCTACACAAAGTGACATTTGAATACTGGGAGTGTCTTGGCTTCATCCTTCCTTACCCACCCAGCCTCACTTTCCTCTCTGCTCTGGTGCTTTCCCTCACCATCCCATGTACACCCAGTTCAGCAGTAACCACCTCATTTCCTCCAGTAAACAACAAAGGAATGACCTGCTTAATCCCAGCCCGAGCAATGAACCCACTCCTAGAAGAGAGCACACAGTCAGAAATAACTTATTCATCCATTTGGAGCCTGGGAAAGCCAAGTACATTTTTACACCTCAGATTAGACAGGTAAGAAAAACTCCAAGGCCCCGGTAATGAGAGTCATGAATATTGAGGACAACCCTTCAAAGCTTACGCCCTTAGAGGCCTCTAAGGGAAGCAGCTGCAGAAGGAAAAATCTGCATCCCCAGCCTAGCTCCACCACAAAGCAGAGCCCTTTGTTTAAAGATGTTTAGATGTTTTGAGTAGAAATGTAAAAGATATTCAGAGGCCTGCATTTAGCAAGAGATGAAAAGGCTTCAGGTGGCTGCTTTCTGGAGCTCTCCCAAGAGTAGCCTCTGATGATAGGAACAACTCACACTTGAGTAGTACATTCTTTCCTTTGAATGCAGCATTAGTGATTTGGTGAGCTAAGTCACCAGCACCTTCTCCAAAGCCCTTCCTTGAGCACTTCATTGGGGTGTAAAGATGACCCTCGATTTTCAAAGGCTACAACAGCAGAATGAAAGTGTGGCAGGTTTTGCTATGCCAAATATGACTTCTGGTGCCATATTAGTAACAGATGGTGTCTGCTTTTTGAAGGGTCATTCTAACAAATTAGATTCATCATCAGTAGACTGTCCAATTAATGATAAATTCCTTGGTTGTGACAATGAATAAAATAAAGAAGAAAAACAGAAAATGATACATACTGGATAAAGTACAGCCCACTTTCACTACCATGACAAAAATAGTAGTAGAGGTACAGAAAAGGGATGCAAAGGTACTAAGAGTCCCATAGTTTTATGACTATCTAGAAACATGATGGACAGCTAGGTGGCACAGTGAATAAAGCACTGGGCCTGAAATCAGGAAAACTCATCTGGGGTCAGAAAAATTCATCTTCCTGAGTACAAATCCAGCCTTAGTCACTTACTAGCTGTGTGACTCAGGGCAAGTCACTTAACTCTTTTCCTCATTTATAAAATGAGCTGAAGATGGAAATGGCAAACCACTCCAATATCTTTGCCAAGAAAATCACAAATGGGGTCACAGAGTCAGACACAATTGAAAAATGAATGAACAACAACAAAAAGAAACATGAACTTAGCCAGTGAGATCCTTGTCCATTGACTAATAATTAGTCAATACAGTGCTCACATAGTAAATACTTAAGAGATACTTCTTGATTAATGGATTGAAAATATGAATCATGTCAATCTTGAAGGTCTAACAATAAACCAGAGGTTCTTAACCTTTTCCATATCATAAATTCCTCAGAATGATGGTTTTAATAGTATGGAATCAAATTCATAGATTACAAAGAAAATCAATGATATTGAAATGCAATTTTCAAAACACTTAAAAGTTTCAAGTTCACAGTGGCCCCCTAAAATCTATCCACTTGAGGGTCTGTGGATACTAGGATAAGGATCTCTGCTATAAATAAATGAAAGTAAGAAATGAAAAAAAAAATAGTTGCCTCTAACCAAAACAGTGGTTTCCTGGTTTTCCCTAGAGAAGAAAATTGTGAAACTGTAAAGTCAGTTTTGTTGAATGTCTAAAGGCAACAGAAATATAATTTCATGGGTATCTGGTCATCTTATTTGTAGTACTCATGATAAACATTTACAAAATGGCTAATGAAAATGGTTTGAGTTTATGCTTCAACATGTATCGTATAAGATAACTCATGGCATAGAAATTCTACTGACTTGATGAGAACCCCTGCGATTAATTCTTGGCAACTTCAATGCAAGGGTGGGCATATAGGAGAGATTACTACATTGAGGAGATCACAGATCAATCCACATACCAAAGAAGTGACACCCCTGACTCACAGTAAACACACTTTATGTGGCTATTTAACTATTACATGTTGAAAACAGGGGTCTTGGGTATTTCAGTTTCAGTTCCAACACTTTCCACTGTGTCTGGGTGAATGGTCATACCATTGACAAAAAAAAATGTAATTGGGAGGAAAGCAGGATTTAGATGATAAAATTGATTTCATTTTGGCTCATGTTGCATTTGGAGTGCCGGTGGACTGTCTGAGTACAGCTAGAGAGAGAATGTTGGCATAATCGATAAATTTCTGCAGTTGGAAGCCCTAAATTCAAATTCTGCCTCCAGCACTGCTAGATGTGACCTGCTAGAAGCCTCAACTTCTTCCTCTGTAAACTGAGGGTAGCACCTCACTCACAAGATTATTATGAGGATCAAAGGAGACAGCACATCTAGCACTTTGCAGACCTTAAAGCAATACATAAATCCTAGCTATTGTTAGCATCGTTCTCATTATTATTTCTAGCCTATGCTACCTCTGTTTTTGTTCTTCACTGGAAAAATAGGATTTCCTTTGACCTTCCCTATAATTACTAAGTTCAGACTTTAAATAAAGAACCTGGTGATGATCTGAATGGACAACCTCCTTTGGAAAGTTTCTCTAGGCAACCACTATGGGGGTTTCCATATCAAAACCCCTCCAGCTCCCAGATTGCTCCAGAAGAGGAATTGCCTCCATTCCCCATGCTCATCTGATTGAGTTTCTTGCCATTTCATCAACAATGGGGTCAACCAGAAAGCTGGGTCATGACTGTTTTCTTAACAAACACTTGCCATTGTGCTTGTGCTGACACCAGATACCATAGGATCCATGTCACACAGTGCACAAAACAAACACAGCGTCAGGTATGATAAGGCTTTCCCCACATGGATCTCACCAAGAGTCTTGTTTCCCAGAATTAACATGAAATAGACATTTTCACATTCTTGCTGCCAAGTAGAAGAGGAAACTAGCAGAAATTGTTCTTTCAGCCACTGACTGAAAAAGAGAACCCAAAGCACTGCTCAGAAAGCCCCTCATTTTTGATGCTTCTGACCACTAGAGATGATTCATTTGAGGATAGTTTCCCATTGACTCATGTGCTTCTCCAGGGAAAAGGACTGCTATGAGTTTATTCCAGGCTACAGCTGACACTATGTAGCACATGGAATTTTAGGTTTAGAGATGGATGGGACCTAAGATTTCATCTAGTCCAGCCCCTCATTTTACACATAAGGAACCTGAAACTCAGAAAGGGTTGACCTTGGGTTTGCTCAAGGTCACACAAGTACAAAGCAGCAGAATCAGGACTTGAATGCAGGTACTCTGACTCCAGACCCAGCACTCTAGATACTGAACCATAATGCTTCCCCTCAAATAAACTGTCCCATATGACCTCGGACCCTAAACAACTAAACTAATTCCCCTTATTCCATATACTTTTTCTCCTAGGAAATAAATGAAAGAACTCAGTCAGGTATCCAGATTCTGGTCCTTATGTCCAGCATCCTTTGATGCTGCTAGAAACTGACTTGGAGTAAAAAAGCTGTACTAAATGCAAGACACTTGGTATTTGGGGGGAGATTAATAATGATAATAATCACTCACACATAGTATTTTTAGGTTTGCAAGACACAACTCAAATGTTCTCATTTGATCTACACAACAACTGTGAGATGTAGGAACTGTTATCCTTTCTTTTTTTTTTGTTTTCTTGTCTTTTTTTCTTTTACTTGTTTTTTTTTTTTTTTACAAATGAGAACACTGAAGCTCTTAAAGTTTAAGTGACTTAATAGAGCACTAGCTTCCTTAAGGGGCACAAGCCAGTGGTTCTTATCAGTACACAAAGCATGCTTCTCCATAGCCCATTTTTGGTGATTATTTCCTTGAGGGCATATGTACCAAGATTCAGCTGTTAGTCCCCTGACTTATCCCTCACCTCAAAGTTGACAGAATGATTTGGACCATAGACTTAGAGATGAAAAGGGCCTTAGAGATCACCTAGTCCACTCCTGCTCATTTTCCAGTTGAGGAAACTGAGGCCAGAAAAGGTTAAGTGGCTGCCTACTGAGGTTGCAGAGCTGAAATCTCCAGTCAAGCTAGATCCTGCCTTCATCTCTAGCACTGTTTCTACAGTAGTCCCAGTGACAGGGAAGTCACCACCTATTCTCACAATAAAGCTAGTGCTTTACTGTTTCCCTTGTACTGCAAGCTTGCAGTCCATTAACACTCCAAGATCTTTCACACAAATTGCTATCTACGTCCATATCAATCAATCAGTCAACAAGCCTTTATTGAGCTTTTGTTGTTCAGTCCTTTCAGTCATGTCCAACTCTTTGAGACCCCATCAGGGGTTTTCTTGGCAAGGATACAAGAGTGGTTTGCCATTTTCTCCACCAAATCATTTTTCAGATGAGGAAACTGAGGCAAATGGGGTTAAGTGACTTGCCTAGGGTCACACAAACAAGTAAGTGCCCGAGGCCAGATTTGAATCCAGGAAGACGAGTCTTCTTAACTACAGGCTGGTGCTACACTGTGCCACCTAGGCATTTACCTATATTTGCCAAGCACTTTGCTAGATATTTGGTGATATAAACATAAAGAATAAAACAATCCCTACACTCACATATTTGTGATTTTTTTTAAAAAAGCTCAGTAAAGAAGGCTTTATATTCATTCTAATTGAATGTTGCCTTATTGAATTAAGTCCATCATCCCAATTTTAGATCTTCTTAGACACCAAATCTATCATCCGATATAGTAGCTCTCCCTCACTGCTTCAAACCATCAGAAATTTTTCTAAGAATAGTATATAGAGTTTCATCTGAGCCAATGATAGAAGTGTGTAAGAGATCAAGGATATTCATGAAGTTTCACATCTTACATTCCAGAATAAGGGAGGATATAAAAGTAAATACCTAGATTATCTTTTTATACCTATAGACAACTCAGCTAGAAACAATGTGCCTTTCTACATGAAGATTCTTGTCTCTCTTTTCTACTTGCAGATTTCCAAAAGTCGGAATGGAAGCAACAATCCTTGCTCCTTGGGCCATCCCTCTGGTGATCTTTGGTGCTGTGCTGATAATGACCTTACTGATGATTCTCCCTCCTGTCACTCTCCTCATCTGGAGAATCCGCCAGATGTCAGAGATCTCCCTGGCAGGGGCCATATAAATCCAGGCCTCTTCCACAGCTCTCCTGATTCCCAGATTGTTTTCTTAAATGGCATTACCAAGGCAAAAAAAAAAACAACTCTTGGGCCATTTATGAAATTCACATAGCCCTTACCTCCCTGTCACAAGCTTTAATGGCTTTTCCACACTAGACAATTGCTTCCCCTTCATAGAATCACAGAATATAAAAACTGGAAGCAACCAAACCCTCCATGGTACATATGAAAAAATTGAGGCCCAGAGAGGGGAAAGGACTTATCCAAGGTCACAAAGCCAGTAAGTGGCAGAATCAAGAGTCAAACCTAGGTCTAACCATTGGTCAGAGTATTAGCTCTTTCCCTTCTTTTGAATGTGTTCAATTAAGATCATGTGCCCTTCTAGGACCTGGTGAATTATCCTCCTATAACTACATAAAATGCTCCAACTGCTCATCAGCAGATTGATGATGGACAAAAATCTTCATCTATGTCCTTTCACCTTCAATGTGGCTCTCTGGAGCCTCTGTTGGTAGAATGACCAAGCAGAATCACAGAAAACAAGAGCTTAAAAGGACCTTCGATATAATCTAGTTTGACCCTCTCATTTTACAGCAAAGGAAGCAGAAGGTTCCCAGAGAGATGGCATGATTGGCCCATGGTCACAGAGCCAAGATGTAAAGCCTTACTCAAGCCCACCAGACTCCCTTGTTAGAACTAGCAGTATCAATGACATTTTCTTAAGACACTCTTACTCTGATTTAGTTACATACATGAAGCAATGAGGTGGTTTCCATTCAAGCAATCAACTAGCAAGCATTTATTAAGCAGTTACTATGTGCCAGGAACTGTTCTAGGTGCTAGAGATACAAATACAAAAGTAAAATAGCTCCTGTCCTTGAGAAGCTTCCATTCTAGCTAAGAAAAATAATGTAGGTAAGTAGTAAGGTAGAATAAGATATAATGGGATAGATGGACAGACAGACAGACAGACAGACAGACAGATAGATAGATAGATAGATAGGTAGATAGATAGATAGATAATATACAAAATATATACAAAGTAGGTACAAGATAATTTAGAGGTGGAAGGCACTAAGCAGTTAAGGACTCAGTTTCATGTAGAACAAAGGTGTTAAACCTATAGTCCACAGATCACATGCATCCCATGACCTTCTCTACTGCTGCCTGAAAATAGATTAAAATGTAATTGGGAATTATTTTTTAAAATACACTAAAATATAGATAACATTACATTTAAAAACTAAGTCAATATGCAGCCAGGAAGGATCCTATGTATGGATTAGTAACCCTAGTTCTATTTGATAGCATTCATGTAGAAGATGGAATTTGGGATGGACCTTGAAGTACACTAGGTTTATGAGAGATGAAGGTGAAGAGATGTCTACCATGTTGGGATTGGGGAGGATATTAGGGAAGGGAAGCAACCAGAGAAAAGACAGAGATGAGAAATTTGGTGCCACATATGAGGAACAGTAAGTTTGGCTGAACCATATTATAAGTGAAGGAAAATAAAGGGTAATACGTCTGGAGTAAAAAAGGTTGAAGCAGGGCGGCCAGGTAGCACAGCGAGTAAAAGCACCAGCTCCAGTGTCGGGATGACCTGGGGATTGAATCCCGGCTCAGGCACTTAGCATCCACCCAGAAACACCTGGCCATGTAACCTTGAGCAAGTTACTTAACCCCAATTGCTTAGGGGCGGCCAGGTGGCTCAGCAAGTAAGAGCACCGGCTCCAGTGTCGGGATGACCTGGGGATCAAATCCGGGCTCTGATACTTAGCACCACACCCAGAAATAACTGGCCATGTAACCTTGAGCAAGTTACTTGACCCCGATTGCTTAAAAAAAAAAAAGGTTGAAGAAACATTGTGAAGGGTTGTCATTGACAACTAAGCAATAGGGAGTCATTGATGTTTATTGAATAGGACAATAACAGGGTTAGACCAACACTTCAGGAAAATAACTCGCAGCTGTGTAGAGGACGGATTGGATTGAGGTGAAATGGGGCATGGAAAACAATTATGAGGCTATTTCTATAGTCCAGGTGATGAGGGCCTAAAGGAGGTAAGGGACTGTATGTATAGAAAAAAAGACCCATGCTAGTGTCAAACTCTGGGAAGACCCTCTGGGAAGACCCTGGGGCCCTACCCTACCTCCCAAGAAAACCCACACATACCTGGCAGTTTCCAACAGTCCCTATTCTTGGAACACCTGGCAAAGGTAACCCAGGTTCATTTCCGTGACTGTTTCTGTAACTTCTCAACGCTCCCCTCCTCCACCTCCATTGTTCTGTGTACCTAATGAGAAATGTTCTGTGCCTAATGAGAACTCCATTCTCCCCTTTCTCTTAGAGAATCTCTGTCTGAATGTATGCTGTCAATTCCTTGACCTTGAATAAATATCTCACTTTATTTACTCATCACCGAATTGGTCTGAAGTTTTCCAACTTGACACCTGAAATGTTATGGGAGATTAAAAAATAATATTTAACTGATGGGCTATATGGGGTGAATAAGAATATAAAATCAAGACAACACTGAGCCTTCAAATACAGGTGACTAGAAGAATTGCAGTACCTTCAACAGATAAAAGAAAATTATTTAAACACAACAGACATTTTATTTCCAAAGGAGTGATACCTTCCTAGTAGTCACACTGAAATGCAAGATCCTATTCCAAGCATGCCACTATTGCTTAAATGAGTTGGGAACTCATCTCCAAGAATGGGATTCTGTGTCAATTTGTGCTTCATGCTAGAAAATCAGTCTCATGACTTCTTAGGCACACCTTGGTTTTGACCCCAAACAGTCTTTCTCTGTTGGACCACTCTTTTTTATTTTATTTTATTTTTTGCCAGACTTGACTCTGTGTAACTTTTGGCTTTATCCAAAGATCATACCACCCTCAAGGGATGAAGAATGATCATCAATTAAGGATAGTCACAGAATCCTAGCACTCAGAAAAGGAATGTGCTGCACACAGCCTTTGACAGCAATTCCAGAAGAGTCTATTCCAAAGACAGCATCCCAATATTTGGGAGCCTACACATAGTGGGCTAGAGTGAAGGGCAAAGTATTCATTGGAAGTGTGCATGTTCCAGCAGATTTGTTTTTTTTTTAATATATAAATCTTAAGGTCCCCTTGTAATCAATTTTCATAGTTCACACCCAGGGAATTTTTCTCTCTCAAACTGACACAGGGGCAAGTGCTATAACATATTAATCAATTGCTTAAGGGACATTAGAGGAAAGAAACGATTTAAAAAGAGACTATAACAGTATTATGTGCCTAAAATAACAACTGCCCCAATTCTTTAGGCACTGGCCCCAAAGGAAAAGGAAGGCTAAGCCTAAGGCAAAGCAGAAATTCAACTGGTTTGGTCCCTGCTCCTTTGTATTTCATTCTGCTATAGAGAGCTGTCTTTTCATCTTGACAATTTATGAGATAGATAGACAGACAGACAGACAGACAGACAGACAGACAGACAGATAGATAGATAGATTGATTGATAGATAGATATTAAGAATTCACTATGTACCAGGAACTGTATTAAGCAGAGGGATACAAACACAAGCCACAGATATAGTCCCTGCCTTTAAGGAGCTTACATTATAATTAAGGAGGAAAACAACACAAAAGTTAGTGATTCTATGAAATCTCAGTTATGTCAAGAAGTATGACAAAGTTCAGAAGGAAAAACCTCCAAAATAATTTTGTCATCCAGAAAAATCATTTTTTATTCTTTTTCATCTAAAAGAAATATATTCTATATAGCCCTAGTTTTCTATATCAAATGGAAAGGAATCACCAAAAATAACCAAAGATAGTATGTGGTATAAACCTTAATGTAAAGACTTGTTTAGAAGGGTCCAAGTATACTTTTTCTTATTTGATTTTTTAATTCTAAACTTAACACCTAATAAAATGAGTGTTCCCATATACAAAAAGACAAAGAGGGATTGTACATGAAACAGAGAATCTTTAGTATATATTAAACTTGTATTTTCTCTTAAGTATATAATAAATTCAGCCTATAACTTTCAAAAGTTTAATATTTGTATTTCCTATGGGTCTTACTCTGGTTCTTTCCTGTGAATTAATTTTTTTTTTCATTTCTCAAGATTTTTTTCTTCTTCTTCCCACATCCCTTTCCTCTCCCCACTGGGGAAAAAAAGGAAATAAAATTAAAATTCTTATTAGTTAAGCAAAAAATAATAATCCCACACTGGCCATGTCCAAAAAAACCCATGCTTTTTTCTCCCCATAGCTTGTCTGTCAGAATGTAGCAGCATTCTTTGTTATTAGTCCTCTATAATTATGATTGATCATTTCACTGTTAAGAGGTGTTTTGGTTTTGGGGGGCCTTTTTGGGAGGGAAATTGGGGTTAAGTGACTTGCCCAAAGTCACATGGCTAGTAAAATGTGCCAAGTGTCTGAGGCCGGATTTGAACTCAAGTCCTCCTGACTCCAGGGCCAGTGCTCTATTCACTGCACCACCTTTGAGTTTTTAAGTCTACCAAATACAGTGTTGATGGGCCCAAGTCTATCAAATACAGTGTTGATGTTTTAATATGAAGTGTTTTCTGGGTTCTTACTTCATATTGCATCAATCTATATGTATCTTCCCAGGTTTCTCTGAAAATATCTCTCTCATCATTTCTTACTGGAAAATGGCATTATATTTCATAAGTAAATTGTAATTTGTTCAGTCATTGACTAATTGATGGATTCTTCCTCCACCATAGTTTCCAGTTCTTTGCCAATACAAAAAGAACAGCTATAAAATTTTTGTTGTTGTTTGGCACACACACACAGATATGCTGATAGATAGAGAGATAGTCTTTTTCTGTTTCTTTTATCTCTTCAAGATATAGACCTAGAAGTGGAAGCAGTGGTTCAAAGGATATGAACACTTCAGCAACTTTTTGGATGTAGTTCCAAATTGCTTTCTACTATTGCTAGACCAATTCATGGCTCTAATAACATATGTCTATCCCAGGTCTAATTGAACATTTGTCATTTTACTTTTTTGTCAATTTTGCCAGTCTGGTGAGTTTGAGGTAGAACTTCAGGGTTGATATAATTTGGATTTCTCTAAATTACTGGTGATTTTCAGCATTTTTATATGGCTACATTTGCTTTAGATTTCTTCTCTTTAGAAATATCTATTCAGGGGTGGCTAGGTAATGCAGTGAATAGAGTCACTTAACCCCAATTGCCCTGCATTCACCCCTCCAAAATGCAAAAAAAGAAGTCTGTTCATAGTCTTTGGCCATGTATCAATTGGGAAATAGCTCTTATTCTTACAAACTTGAATTGGTTTCTTGTATATCTTGGATATAAAATCTTATCAGAGAAGCCTGATGCCAAAAATTTTCCCCCTCAGTTTAATCTTGGCTGTACTGGATTTGTTTCTGTGCAAAAATAAAATAATTTTTTAAAATTACATTTTGTGAATTTCCTTCAATCTTATTTTCTTACATGTTTTCTTCTGTTTGCTCCCCAACCCCTCTTTACATAGAGTAAAACAGTTATGGAATTGAGAATGTGTTCAGCACTAATACTCTAGGCTTTATGCAAATAGCATCTAAAGCCCCCTGTCCCTTTTCTCTGTCTCTCACCCAGGGCTCACTCACAGGTTCTTGGGCTTTTTTTCCTTTTAACTTCTTTTTCACAAATTTTCTCTTTGAAACCCCTTTTCCGATATCCAAGCGAGTCGTGATGGTGAAGCCCAGGCCCCAAATGATCTAGTGGATTCGCTCCCTGCCTCCCAGACCTGCCCACAGTTTCTGAGGACTGACCCCTCACTGGCTCCACGCCTTGGAAAGAAGGCGATCTCAGCTGATCACGCAGCGGCTAGCGGGAAGCGACAGTGAGAGCGACAGCGGGAGTGGCGGCGGCGCAGGCCCAGGGAAAAGCCGTCCTGCGGGGTTAATATGACCAACTCCACCAGCCATCTCTGTCTACCTCCCAGCGGGCCCCAGAAGCCGACTTAGCCTACAGCGACCATGGCGTCCCGGGTGATGGCAACGCAGATCACTCCGAAGATCTTCCAGCAACAGACTTTCCAAATCGACATCGACCCTGAGGAGACAGTTAAGGCTCTGAAAAAGAAAGTTGAATCTACAAAAGGGAAAAGAAGCATTTCCAATAGCAGACCGAAAATTAATTTATGCAGAAGAAATCCTTAACGAAGGCACAGCTGTCAAAGAATACAGAATTGATGGGAAGAACTTTGTGGAGGTTGTGGCGACAGGACCCAAAGCATCCTCTACTGTATCAACACCATCACCAGCTACAAGGCCACAATTAAATCCTGCTACCCCCACTGCAATTACTTCATCTAGACCAGCACCTGTGGCCCGAGCCCCAACTCCTTCTCCAGCCTTGGCTCCCGCCGCTACACCTACATCCGTCCCTTAACGCCAGCTGCAGCACCTAAGGCTGAGAAACCAGCGGAGAAGCCAGTAGAAAATGGCCCTATGGGTATTAGCCCAACGTCATCTGACAGTACCCTGGAGACTCCTCTGGGTCAAACCTTCTTGAAGATGCTACAGGTGCCCTTGTGACAGGCCAATCCTATGAAAGCATGGCGACTGAGACCATGTCAGTGGACTATGAGCAAGAGCAAGTAATTGCAGCACTGAGAGCCAGTCTCAACAACGCTGATAAAATGGCGGAATATCTTTTAATGGGCATCCCAGGACACAGTCAGGCTGTGGTGGATGCCAGGTGGCCAACACAGGTGTCACTCAGTCTCCAGCGGCTGCAGCCATAACAACAGAAAGAACAACAGTTACTACAACTGCTGCTGGGGACATCCCCTTGAATTTTTACAGAACCAGCCTCAGTTCCAGCAGATGAGACAATTATGCAATAAAACCCTTCCCTTTTCCTATTTGTTACAGAAAACAGTAAAAGAAAATCTCTAGTAACTGCAGCTATCAGCCAACATCAAGAGTATTTACTTGGAATGTTAAATGAACCAGTTCAAGGTTGAAGATGGGTGTGGCAGTGGAGGATAGCTGAAGCTGGAAGTGGTCATATGAACTACATATAGCTACATTAAAGTAATACATATTATTAATACAGGTTAAAGGTATTTTATATATATATATGATATATAAAATACCTTTAACCTGTCTTTATATGTATGTGTATAAGCTATAGACAGGTTAAAGGTATTAGGATTCCGGAAGGACTTGTGATACAGGTTTGTTTTGCTTTGAGAAGAATGAAAATTTGGCTGCCAATTTTCTTCTACAACAGAACTTTGATGAAAATTAAAAGGGACTTTTTTTTTAATCTCATACTTCACACCAGTGTATCCCACTAACTGTGTTCAATGGATTGTCTACAATGATTTGGGGTCATATCTATAATACTTAGTGAAAGGTAGTAGGTGACTGGGCATGTGGTGAGAGGAGATGTAGGGAACAGGGCAGGAATAAATACAGTGTGTGTCTGCTTTAAATTAGTAGATGCAGAAAATTCATACAGTGTAAAATACTATACAGCCCCAAATCAGTTTTTACAGGTATTTAGTTACTTCTATAAAACTGTAGGTAATTTCTCCCAGGTTTGCACTCTTTTTAGTGTACTTGATCCAGAAATTTAATGTAATGCCCTGTTTCTTATTTCTTTTGACTTAACACTGGTTTTGGAGAGAGCCTTGGCTACCTAGGATCTGCAATCTATATTTCACAACAACACTGGTAATGACTTTGTGAAATTCAAAAGATTGTTTGAGCAACATAAATACCTAATTATAGGTGGTTATTTTTGCTGCTTCAAATATGTATGAAATTAGTGTGAGAAAGACCATTCTTCCATGTTAATTGCTGGGGGGCAGGGAGAAATCCTTTCTGATGAAAACTATCATTGATCATTGACTGTGAGACCCCTTCTAACAAAGTTATTTTTCTGTTAGTGATTTTTTTTTCTTTTGGTGAAAAAAAAAACAGTAGAAGCATAGTTACTTTTTACTTCAATGTTATATTGCAGTAAAAGTTTTAAAATAACCATTGTATGTTTGCTTTTGATATATCCTGAGTACTTTGGGGGCCAATGGAGAAATGTAGCATTCACTCTGCCTTCTCTCTCTTCCTCCCCTCAGCAGAAAGGTTGACTTCCAACTGCCACTTTTATTTTTAATGATTAAAAAGTTGACCCAACATAAAATTGAAGGAAATATTTCTAAACTAGTTTTCTGATGTGTGTACACTTTTCTCTCTTTACCATATGGGAGTATGTGGCCAACTCAAGCCACTGGGATTGTATTGCTTTCTTTTAAAAAAAAAAAAAGTGCCATAAAACTTATCTCCAGCAACTCTTCTTCCATTAGAATGAAAAGAAGGGCAGTTAGGTGGCTCAGTGAATAGAGCCCGGCCCTGGAGTCAGGAGGACCTGAGTTCCAATGTGACCTCAGACACAACACTTATTAGCTCTGTGAGCTCAGGCAAGTCACTTAACCTCAATTGCTCTGCCTTTCCCCCTCCAAAAAATCAAAACAAAACAAAAAAGAATGAAAAGGGCAAAACCTATTGGGAGGGTTGGGAAATGGAAGCTGGTAAGATATAAAACTTTGAGAAACAAATGAACAATCATGATAACTCATGGTATATTAAAAGAAAAATCTGAATAGCAGCATTAGTTTTCTTTTGTTTTGTTTACCGGTTTGATTTCCCTTTGTAAATCTTGGTAGTTGGTCCCAAGAGGGGGCAGGCATCTATACTCTTTTCCTCAAAGATATTTTGGCCTAAATTTTTAATTTATTTTGAGTCTATGATGCTAAGTAGGAAGATGAAGTTTGAACAGATTTTTTTCCCTGAAGTAATCTCTTGCAATATCCTTAGAACAGCTTGATGATGATACTTTTTTGAGCTACTGTGTCTTGTACTCATTACCTTCTGTCTCCTGTGAAACTGAATAAAACTATGATTTTTCAAAAAAAAATTAAATAAACTACTTTTCATGAAAAATGAATTATTTTCTAAACTTAGGGGTTATTTTTGTTTATGACTAATCACCCTCAGATCTAGCATCTTTCATATTCCTTCATTTTTCTCATTTTTCTCTCTCTCTCTTTCCACCTGTTTCCCTGTTAGGTTGAAACCCCTGATTGGGTATTTCTATACCAAATACTTCATGTATACACACACACACACACACACACACACACACACACGTGTGTGTGTGTGTGTGTTCTACCCTTTTTTGCTTTTTTTTTTTTGGAGGGGGGAAGGTAGGGCAATTGGGGTTAAATGACTTTCCCAAGGTCACACAGCTAGTTTTGTGTTGTGTCTGAGGACAGATTTGAATTCAGGTTCTCCTGACTCCAGGACCAGTGCTCTATTCACTGCACAACCTAGCTGCCCTTGTTCTACCCTTCTTTGATCAGTTCAAATAAAAGTGAGATTCAAGTGCTATCCACCTTCCCACCCTTCCTCGTTTGTTTGGACTTCTATTTGTATCCCTCCTTTTTGTGAGATAAATTCCCATTGAATTTCCCCCCCCCCCATTTCTACACTGACATATCCTTTTCCCTCCTTCCTTTCCTTTCTTCTTTTAAGGTCATAAAACATAACAAAAATCACTCCCAGAGTCTCTGACTTTTTTGCTCCTTCTATTACCCCTGATAACATTACAGTTTTTAGGGAATGCTTCTATCATTCCCCCTTCCCATTAGAATACAAACACTCTATCCTTATAAAGTCTTTTCCCAGTGGCTCATTTGTATTTACCTTTTTATCTTTCTCTTTACTCTCACATTTGTATTTTAAATTTTCTTTTTTCTTTCTAAAGCAATTGGGGTTAAGTAACTTGTTCAAGTTACAAAGCCAATTATTTTGTGTGGGTGTTAAGTATCTGAGACCAGAACCTTCCCCGGTCCAGACTCCGGGTGGCAGTCTTGCTCGCTGTGCCACCTGGCCGCCCCAATTTTAAATTTTCTACTCAACTCTTGTCTTTTCATTGAGAAACATTGGAAGTTCTCTATTGAAAAATTCCTGTTTTTCCCCACTAGAACTATATTCACTTTTGCTGGGTAAGCTATTCTTGTTTGTAAACTTACATCTTTTGCCTTTTAGATTATCTTATTCCATCCTTTCTGCTCCTTTAAAGTGGTAGCTACTAAATTTTGTGTGATCCTGACAATGGTCCTTGATATTTGAATTCTTTCTTTTCAGCTACTTGTAGCATTTTTTTTTCTTTGACTGGAAGTTCTGGATTAAGACATTCCTTGGAGTTTTCATTCTGGGTCTTCTTTCATGAGGTGAATTCTTTCTATTTTTGATTTCCTCTCTGGTTCTAAGAGATCTGGAAAGGTGGGGTTTTTTTTTGTCAAGATTCTTTGAAATAAAGTGTCCCGGCTCTTTTTTTATCATCATGGCTTTCAGGTAATCTAATTACTCTTAAATTATGTCTCCTTAATCTGTTTTTCAAGTCAGAAATTTTTATATGACATATCTTACATTTTCTTGAGGGGTGAGTTTCTACTTTTTTATTTGTTTTACTATTTATTATTTTATGGTGTCATTAACTTCTGCTTTGTGTATTCAAATTCTCAAAGAGTCTGCTACTTGGATAAAGTTTTATACTATGATGTTGCTAAACTACTATCTATCTATCTATCTATCTATCTATCTATCTATCTATCTATCTATCAATCTATCTATCTATCTATCTCCCTGACTCTCATTTCTTTTCCGTTTTTTCATTTAGACCTTTCATTTTAATGAATCATCTTAATCCTTTTTTTCAGCACTTATATCTTCCAAAACTTCTAATTTATTTTGTGGGAAATCTCTATTTTTGTTTGAGGCTTGATTTGTAGGAGTTTTAAAGTTATTATTCTTTTCTGAGTTTGTGTCATAAGTGTCACTGACATTGTAACAGGTCTTCATCTTTTTTGGTTTATTTTTTTCTTCCAGCAATTTTCTCTGGGAAATTCTGTTTTGCTGGCCTAGATAGGCATTCTAGAGCTTGGGTCTGTAATTCAGATCCCTCGGGGATGCAGTCTACCCCCCAGGCTGCTATCCTAGGTGGTAAAAATCTTCTCCGAGTGATGCCAACTCAAGGTTCTGGGGACTAAGTCTACATCCTAGCCCATCTTGGATACCATATACTGCAGGCCTGGGTTCAGGTCTGAATTTATAATCAACTCTGATTGTCATTGAATTTCTGGCCAGGTTCAGATTTCAGCTTTTTAAGTGCTGAATTTGTGATCTCAGATCATTCCAGGTTCATGGTTCTTGCCCTGATCACTTACCTATAGGATGAATTTTTTATCTTTGTCCAGAAAGATGACATGTTGTAGTTTTGGCTTTAATTTCCAAGTCATTATTTATCTGGTGACCTTCTTATACTGCTGTTAGAGTTGTTGTGGGGGGACCTGGGCTCAACCGCTTCCTGCTGTTACAACATCTTGGCTCAGTTTCCCATGTATACTTTGAGAGATTTCTCAAATCATTGGCTCATTGCTTTTCTTGATCCCCCCAAAATTAGACCTTTACTATGTGACACAATCCAGTATGCTGTCACCAATTGCCTTTGGAAGCACACAGATAGAAGCCCCAGGAAATATTATCTCATATGGCTCCTCAGTACATCATAGAATCATAGATCATCTTCCTACTGTCTTCCTGAAATGTAACTTTTCTGCATTGCTCTGCCTGCAGTTCTATAAAGCTCCCCCAAAGTGGCATGGGTAGCCCTTCTTGCGAGGAAAGCCATCTTCTATCCCAAGTTTCTTTCAAGCAGGCAAAGACGGCTATTTCAGAGTATCTTTGTCACAGTAGTTTTATAGCCCAAACATGAGGACCTACCTGGGTGACTCTATTCTGAAGCCTCTCCCTTGAACTATTGATAGTTCCTTCCCACAAAGCTACGTCTCATACAATATTTCACTCAGTAGTCAGCCACACAAGGCTACTTTTCTTATCTTTAAACAGTTCTCCATGACCGACACCAGGTTGGGACAGATTAAATTCACAATCTTGGCAGTGTGTTTTCCACCCAAATCAGGACTTCCTATAGTTTCTGACACTTGACAAAATATGCCTTCAGTGTCCCTCAGGCCCCAAAATTCACTTTGGAACCAAAGGAAAGGGTTATTCAAAATACAACCCCCACCCAGAAAAAAAATTGGAACTGGCTACTGTGAAAATTCAATAGCCAAGCTTGAACCCAAAGAAGAAATATGAAAATACACACACACACACACACACACACACACACACACACACACACACACACTTTTGCTAAGGTTGGGAACTATCAGACTTTTTCAACATGTTGATTAGTTTTTGCTGAACTGGCTTTTTTTTTCTTCTTTATCATAAAAGATGGTTATCTGAGAGGGTTGAGGGACACAATGAAGGATATAGATCATTTGAAAACAAAAGCTAGCAATATTTTTTAAAATCCAAGTTGCTTCCTATAATATTCAGAGTAGGGATATGGAAAAAGTCAAGCACCCCTTCATTAACCACATGCCAAGGGAGGGGAAAGTTAATTGTTCCTCCCTACATTAGTAATGTCAATATATCAACTCTCTCTGAGTTCACTCCCTCAACTTGGAATGTGCTCTCACAGTTTGGATTACAGTGCAGCTGGCATTATTCCCCTCAGGGATCAAGGGGCAACTCTGAGATATTGAAGTTTTAATGAATAAGTGATACCCCATAATAACTAAGACATTCATATGCAGTCTTTGGGTTTATTCTTTTTATTTATTAGTGTGCATTCCATTAACATCAGTTAGCCAAACTTAGATTCACTTTTATAAAGGGGCTCAGTACAAGGTAGTAGAGTAAGAAGAGTTGGTACAACCCCATGACTGGTCCAGACTCTCCCATGAGTTCACAGTGGTCCATGGGAGAGTGATCTCTAACTGTAAAGAATATGTGTATATGAAGGAAAAACTCACAACTCCTGATTACTGGAAGTCCTGTCCTGAGTATATAGCTGACATTCCACTCTGACTTAAGGAGTCATGTTCTGTATCTTTCTATATCCTATGGGATGTTTGTTTTTACTCCTTTACTTTTTTTTTAAAGCAATCAGGGTTAAGTAACTTGCTCAAGGTTACACGGCTGGGTGTTTCTGGGTGGGTGCTAAGTGTCTGAGCCGGGATTCGATCCCCTGGTCATCCCGACACTGGAGCTGGTGCTCTTACTCGCTGTGCTACCTGGCCGTCCCTACTCCTTCACTTTTAAAGTGATTCATGGGGCCTAAGGGACAATTAGGACATGTTTTTTCAAGTGTCATCATTTGTAGGAAATGCTGATGGGAGTGGGTGGCCAGTAGCTGGAAGAAAAAGGGAATTATATGAGAGTGTCAAATATATTTTAGAGCTACTATAGTTCTCTCTAAATGTTCTTTTATCTGATCTACATATTCCCATTTCTTTTACAATTTATGAGTCTTCAGTATCTTGACCATCTTGGTCATACTCCTCTAAACATAATCAAAGTCATCATTGTCTATCCTAAATTAATGTGAATAGAACTGAATTCAATTATCCAGATGTAACCTGATCAAGTCAGAGATGGTCACCTCCCTCATTTTTTACATCATGTCTATCAGAATAAACCCAAAGACTACATATGAGTGTCTTAACTATTAGGTGACACCACTGACTTATTAAATTGGTACTCCTTTAAAATGCCAGGGCCTTTTAGTAGAAGAAGAGGAAGAAGAAGAAAAAGGAGGAGGAGGAGGAGAAGGAAAAGGAAGAGGAGGAAGAGGAGGAGGAAAAGGAGGAAGACAAGAAGGAGAAGGAGGAGGAGGAGGAGGAGGAGGAGGAGAAGGAGAAGGAGAAGAAGAAGAAGAAGAAGAAGAAGAAGAAGAAGAAGAAGAAGAAG
>NW_027187339.1:9852227-9906493 GCF_028583685.1 Petaurus breviceps papuanus
AGAAGAAGAAGAAGAAGAAGAAGAAGAAGAAGAAGAAGAAGAAGAAGAAGAAGATGATGATGAAGAAGAAGAAGTGCTATTCAGCCACAGTTCCCCCATTCTATAGTTAGGGCTTTTGTTTTCTTGACTTAATATAAAATTTAATATTTATTATTCCAATTCACTTTGTCCCCAATATATTAACAATTAATTCCAACTTCCTATTATCAGCAAATTGGTCAAGAATGTTTTCTGTGGTTTTATTCAAATTGTTGATAGAAATCTAAAAGAGCGCAAGGCAAAGAAGAGACTCCTGGGGCACTCTTCCAGAGACCTCTCTCCACCCCCAAGTTGACATCAACCCATTAATAAGTTGACCAGTTCTCAGGTCTGATCATTCAACCAATTCCAACCCACTTGCCTGCACTACCTTCTAGTCTACATAGGATCATGAACCTGGAGCTGGAAGGGGCTTCATAAGCTATCTCAAGGTTAATCTAACCTCCTTTGACAGATAAGGAAACAGAGGCCCAGGGAGGCAAAGTGACTGACCCATGGTCACAAGATAGTGAGTAATAGACGTGGAATTGGTCCCAGTTTCTGTGACTCCAGAGTCATTGAAGGAGAAATTCTGCCAAATGCTTTGCTGAAGGACTATGATGTAGAAAAGGAGCTGTAGTATATTTTTTGTACCTCAGTAAGGAAGAATTAGAACCAGTTGGTAAAGGCTGAGTTAGAAATTAGAGGAAACATATATCAATGGGAGTGTTGTAAACTTGTTGGATGACCACCTGACAGGTATTCTATAGAATGGATCTCTACATTAGATGTGAAGTCAGATTTGGTGACTTCTGAGGTCACTTGTAAGATTCCAAGATACTGAATTACAGGGGACACAGATCTTTGGCTCTGTAAAAGGAATCATCTACTATTAATTAGAGCCTTTAGAGGTAGTAACTTACCTATCAAGCAAAAATTGGAGGACAGCTTGCTGGAGATGTATAATAATAGAAACATAGGATTTGACATTGGAAGCACCATTTGGTCCAGCCCCCTCCCCCCCACCCCATTTTGGCGCTAAGGACAGATGAGGCCTGCAGAAGTTAAAAGACATGTCTAAGCATCATTTAGGGAGGGTTCCATCAGCTCTTCTACAATTCCTCCCACACATGCAGACTACAATTCCTCTGAAACAGAATAGATTTCATGAGTTGTTATAGTCCTAAAACTCAAGCAAACATTTATAATGCCCTTTTATGGCATGGTCATTTATTTCATGAGATGTGGGAAGATATACACTCACTGGGTTGAGAATTGGACTAGATCACTTCTTGTGTTATGCTGAGATTTTATGATTCTGTGAACTGCCTTTATTACTTTCAGGTCCATAAAAAGATTATCACTTTGCTTTGTATGCCTGATATAATCAAATCTTGCTCAAATAGAGAGGAGAAATGGCCTATTCAGTAGAGCATTTCTCCATGTCCTCTGCCAAGGAAATCAAAGAAACAACTCATCATTGGAGATGTTTCTGTTCTAAGGCAACCTGCTGATACATTAGATGGTCCAGAATCCCTGGGGTCACTCTGCTGTGACATTCAGGGTATAGGTGTGCTTGCATCCTCCATTACATATGGATTCATGAAAGACAGGTACAAATATTTATGAATGAATTTACAAGAAATATAGGAATTATTAAGTATGAAGAATTTATAGAAATATGTTTAATTGAAAAAGTATGATGGAGAAAGGGTTAAGTTTTGGAGTTTGTTTGGGTTTTTTTTTCCATCTTGAGCTCTGGGATGTTTCTAAAACAAAGAAAGTCATGAGAGATAAAAGTATTTGGGAAATTCTTGTTGAAAGCATCCATGTGAATTAGGCACATCTTGCTTCGTTCCTTTCTGGGAATGTTGATTGGTTAGTTCATTGAAGGAATCAAAAATATAACATTTATGTAGTACTTTAAAACTTTCAAAATGTTTTACATAGTAATATACAGCTCACACCATTACCCTGTGAGGTATGTACTATAGGCATTATTGTTCCCATTTTTCATATGGGAAAAGTAAGTCTCAGAGAGACCCTTTACCCAGGGTCACATAGTACCAGAAGTGGGATTTGAACCTGTGATTTACTGAAGTCTTCTTGATCCCAAGTCCAATTCTCTATCCACTACACCTTAGTGTCTCCATATACTTCTTCCATATACTCCATATACTTTAGAGGCCAGATGATTGCGGGAGGGGGGCGGGGGGGGAGACGGGGCAGGAGTCCTTTTTAGCCCTGGAGGAAATACTAATCATACTATGCACCTCTGAAAATTTGGTCTCTTCTACCCTCTAGTGGCCAAACTAAGTTATGACTAAAAGCCTGCTCTAGTTAAGTTTCTCATCGGCACCTCAAAAAGATAGAATATTTTGTTTCCCAGATGAGCTGAATCACAAATGATCTTTCAAATGTCACTGCAGGTTAGAATAAAGGGCTATACATTAGTGCCTTCACACCCCCAAGCCATTTTTCTGGAAAAGGTGTAGAAGAGAATAGAAGCTTCTTTAAAGCCCATTCTGGTAGCAAGTAAGGAGGGTATGGGTATTCATGGAGGACCAGCAGCTCACGTGTGAGGGCTTGCCGAGCCCCTTTCAAGGCTTCTCATCCACCTTTGGTGTCCACCTGGCACACAACTCTTACCTGTGGCTCCACAAAGCTGTAGCAAGTAAATATCTGAGCTTGGAAAGAAAGAAGCATGCTGGGGTGTGCAAGCACCCTCTCTCTCTTTACCTCTCAGTGTCAGAATCCAGATGTTTCATGTGACCCATCCACACAGAATGTGGCTTTAGTATGCATGCTAAAATCTCTAGGGTTAACTTGCCTCTTTAAGTTGTGAAACTCCTGTGAACAATGAGAGGTATCTCTTCCCCTAATATTAAAATCAAAGAATCTTTCTGGGGGAAGTCATTACTTCTAGGGCACAGCATTTCAGAGCCCTCTCATGTAAGATGAGCAAGGAGGGTTGACTGAAACCTACAGAAAGAATGCAGAATGAATTGCTCTCTCTTTATCTCAATAGTACCTCTTCCAAAAGAGTTGCACTCTGTAAACATGACCTTCCTGCTCAAAGTTGGCTAGGTAGAGACAAATATTAGTTGAGAGGAAAGGGCCCTGAGATTAAATTCAAGGCCTCTACACAGAGTTCATGGGGAAAAAGAGTTCCCATTTTCTGGCTGACCACAGATCTAGGCACTGACCTCTTCACTTTCCAGCAAAGTCAACAATGCCTTGAGGGTACTTAGAGATACTTAGCCTTCCAAAATTATCCTAGTAACTGAGGATGACTGCCAGAGACTTGCAATCTCTGATCCAGCTATGCCTCAAAGAAGTCAAAGATATACAGCTTGTGTACGGCGTCATCCCCTAGCCCTTCGTGCCTTCCGGGACTTAAACCTCAAGCAGTTTACAGCAAAGCCTGGCATACAAGTTTTCTTCAGAAACACAGATGCATACACACACACACACACACACACACACCAGAATAGCACAATAACACTAGTAACACCAAAATGGTTGAAACAGACAAATGGGGTCTTATTCTGTACTCCAATTAATAAGACCCACACTATTCTTCCATGAAAAAGTTCTTGACTTTCTTGATCTACTTTGATCCATTATAATACCACTCTGTAACTGTAGGATAGGGTCCTAGCCTCAACACAAACCAGAAGTTCCAGATGTCCTAGCTTTCATATATTATTACCTAAAAGCATTCTCAGTATAGATAGGAGGAAAAAAAACTCCGCTCTTCTTAGGGCTATCGTCAATAGTTACCATGTTAGTGCCCTGCCATTTTGTTGTTTTGTTATTGATCTCTTTTCTGTGTTCTGAAATCTGTATGCAAAATGGTCATTTCACCTACCCTAGATCCCAAAGGTCGAAAATACAGGGAATGAGCAGGTCAAGTTAGAACCTCGGTAGTTACATATTAATGTCCATCAGGTCCAGGAAGCCTCGCCATGTCAATTCCCAGAAGGAGCAAATAGCCAGAGAAGATCGACCGTGGACATCACTATGTCCTTAGGTTTGTGGGTAAATCAAATCAAGAGAAGTATAGATATGTGCTAGGAGGAAGAATAGAAGGCAGAAAGAACTATCTGAAAGTGGGAGGAAATGAAGAAGTGAAAATCTATGTTGAAAAGTCCAAAGAAATGAGGTCTGGGAGATAGGTGACTGACCTAACTTAATGAAGGTATTCAGCAGAGGAATCTGATCAATTTGTCTTCTAAATCCTTAAGAGGGCTTACTACTGTCTGTATATGAATGTGTCTGTCAGATAACTCAAGCACCCAGGACGTTTTTTAATGTCAAAAGATTAAGAAACATCAAAATTACTTTGCAGGTACTCAAATATGTCACAGATGCCATGTTGACTACAAATTTATGGGACAGAGGTGCAACTCTTCAAAAACCAGATCAAAATCAAATTTCCCCTTCCTCAGCAGAAACAAAACCTAAACAAAGTAAGAATTACAGATTACACTAAAAGTTAACTAATAGTTGAACAAAGACACAGGTAGTTTTTCCCATATTGTCTTATTTATGTGGTCCATGACCCTTAGCCATAGTGGACCCTGTGCAGAGGTAAATTACATGGCCACTTCTATCATGTGATTTGAGAGTGACCACAAAGCTCTGTCCACCTCCAGACTATCTTATCCACCAGCCTACTCTGCCACCAAATACTCACCATTACGCTCATTCTTTTCAATTAGTCAACAAAGGCAGTGACTGTTACCAGTGTTACCCACATGCCCAAAATAGATTTCTTCTTCATTTCCACTTCTCTAAATCCTTATCTTTCTTCCATCCTCATCTCAGGCACCATCTCTTCTCTGATCACCTGAAGTGTTAATGCTTTCTTCTCTTCCCCTTCCCCCTACTTAGCCTAGTATTGACTCATCTGTGTATATTATATTCCCCACTCCACCCCCACTAGAGTTTAAACTCTTTGGGGTCAGGGGCTGTTTTGGTTTTTGGTTTTATTATTTTTTTTTGGTCTTCATGTGCCCAGTACCAAGAACTGTGTCTTGCACATAGTAGGTACTTTTAAAATATTCTGTTATTATTCTTATCATAGCTTTGCCTTTTTCACTTTGGTTTTCTTTTGGGGGCATCTTCTAGGACTATGTTTGTCAGCAGACCCTCAGACAGAGAACGATCTAAAACACAAGTGCCTACTATGTTTAAGACATTGTGATAGGGCTGGGGATACAGAGATTAAAATGGTGTTTATATGGCACTTTAAGGTTTGCTAAGTGTTTTACATATGTAAGCTCATTTGGTCCTTACAAAAACCCTGGAAGGTAGTCTCCATCTTTACAAATAAGGAAATGTAAGAGATTTGCCCAGTCACTCAGCTAGCAAGTGACTAAGCCAGGATTTAACCTTGTCTTCCCTACACTCAAAGAATTTACAATCTAAAGGGGGCGGGGGCAACACTAAAACATGTATAAGATGCCAGAACGAGGAATAAGATGCCAGTCTTATTTCCAGGGGCTCTGATCAAAACAAACACTAAAGCAACCTACTAACTAACCATGTTTCTCACTCCTCTCCTCTCATCCCACTCATATGACAATTTTCAGTCTGTTTATGAAGGAAATCTGGAGAGCCTGAAGATGTCTGACCTGCTCTAGCATATTCCCAGAATGCCCCTCTCCAGTCCTCCTTTAAAGAAACTTCTCAGAAACAATTCTTCCCAGCTGTTTCTTTTTATTTCCACTCCCATCCACTTACCCATCCTTAGAATGGCACAGCTTAAATCATTCCCATTGGGTTAATTCACCCAAAGAACCAAACATCTCAGTTCAGCTCACTATGTGCAAAACTCTTAGGAATATACAAACTAGAGGCTGCTGGCCGTGACAGCTGCCATTCACACTGCACTTAGAGGCTTACAAACTGGATCCTCCCAACAACCCCGTCTGGCAGAGTTGCTGTTGTTACCCAGCCTCATTCAACTAGTAAGCTAATGGGGTGGGTGAACTCAGGTTCTCTCGGCTCCTCTGGCCACCACTCTATTTCAGTTCTTCATAATCTCTTGCTTAGATTATTACAAAAGCCTTTGAATTGACCTCCCTGCCTCAAATCTGGGGAGGTTAGGTGGTGGAGTAAATAGAGCACTGGGCTTGGAATCAAGAAGATTCATCTCTTTTAATTCAAATCTGGCCTCAGACACTTACTAGCTGTGTGTCCCTGGGCAGGTCACTTAGCCCTGATTGCCTCAGTTTCCCCACCTGTAAAATGAGCAGGAGAAGGAAACAACAAATCACTCTGGTATCTGGCAAGAAAACCCTAAATGAGGTCACAAAGAGTCATACACAATTGAAATGACTGAACTACAACAAAAGACCTTAAATCTGACTCCTCTCGAACTCATCCTCCAGACCATATTAACTTAGAAAACCACAAATTGCCATTGTCTACATTGTATTTCAATTCATTTTGCTAAACATTACCCACTTACATTTTCATCTTGTTCCCACCTGGGAGTCTGACATCTCTAGTCCACACAACTGCCAAATTATTATTCCTAAAGCATGAGTCTGACCGTATCACTCCCTTTTGCTCAAGAAATTTCATTTCCTTCTTCCCCCAAGAATAAAATCCAACCCCCCTCGATCCAATTATTCTTCCTAGACTTAACCCACATTATTTGTCCTTGGGCACCATACATTCTAACCAGATTGCTTTACTTACTATTCCCCATACACAGCACTACATTTTCCGACTATCTGTTGTGCCCTCCCTGTGCCTGGAATGCTCTCTCTCCTCATCTCCAGCCTCTTGAAATGTCTAGTTCTAGCTCAAATGCCACCTCACACACTTGGCCTTCTATTATTCCCCTTAGCTGTCAGTCATTCCCCTTAGCTGTCAGTGATCTCTACTCCCAAACCCCTTCGTATATACTGTGAATTTTCTTATCTATTTACGTGTCCCTACTCCTCAGTTGCTTCTGCTTTTTGTCTTTATACCCCCAGCTCCTACAAAATAGTTGTTCATTTTTGTCCTTCATTCTCAAAGAGGATCATTGACATCAATAACGTGATGCCACGACTTGCAAGTGAATTGGATTTAAGTGAGGGAGGGCTGTGCAAAGTCACCAGTCCCGCTTTCTCCTCTGGAATCATCTGGGTCCAGTGGCCAGATAGAGATCAGAACGACTGGAGAGGATAGAGATAAAGACGGACCTGGACAAATGATTTCATGATCACAGGGATATTGGATAAGGAAACTCCTTAAGTGCAGGTTGGCACTTTCACTGGGACTTAAAATCTTCACTTCTCAAAGCATGTATGTCAGAGGTAAGACGTGAATCCAGGTCCTCCTTCCTCAGAGGCCAACTCTCTGTGCACCATATTTCCTCTCTTGCTGATAAACACTTGTTGAATGAGAAAGAAAAAAGATTGCCATGGCACCTGGCAGAGACCAATAATGACAATAAAGAGAGGACTTTCTTTGTATAATGGGAAAAGCATTGAAGCAATAGAGACAGAAAATGTAAATTGTTCTTTCAAGGAGCTGCTAATAAACAAGGGAAGAGAAGAGACAGCAACTCAAGCATATAGCAAAATTTAGAGAAGGTAGGTTTTATTTTTAGGTGATATGTCTACAGGCATGAGTAAGAGAATCAGTCCCCAAACTATATTACTCCAAGAACAAACCATAGATTATCTAGGACGGGGAGTACTACTTTTCCGGAAATTTATGGTTTTTTTTAGCACTTTAAAGTTTATAGAGCATCAGGCCCCAAAATGTACACGTCCACATATCTTAATATAAGTGTTTGTATATGTACATGTGTGTGTGCATACCTATATGTGTTTATATGTATATATAAATGTGCATGTGTGTTTAATATATGTATATATACCTATGTATATGCATGTATGTTGTTTGAACTTTGTTTTCAAAGAGGACTAATGATATCATAGGATGATGCTTGACTCATGTGTAGATTGGATTTGAGTGAGGCAGAGTTGCACAAAATCATCAGCCTCTTGCAGGATCATCATAGTCCAGTGACAAAGCAAAGTCAGGGTGCCTGGCAATGGCCCAGGACGCAGAGGATGACCTTGACTTCTTGGATGTGCCTCAGCCACCTTCTTGGCCATAGGAACAAATCCCCTATTCCACCAGGGGGAAGTCTCAGAGTAGACATTCCTGTACCTCAATGACAGGTTTGAGGCTTATCAGTTACCCTGGACCTGGTTCAGCCCCTCTGCTGATGAGGTTTTGCCATGATGTGGTCACTGCATGCTACAGCTTCTTAGAAGCTGTAGAGTGAGAGAGTTTGGGGGACGAGGGGACACCAAAGGTAGATTAGCAGCCCTAAAAGGGACTCAGCAAGCCCTCATACTAGGTGCTTATCCTAGTATGCTTGTCCTAGCACCATAGGAGGTATTCGTCGTCCTTAAACACCCATACATCCCATGTATATATGTGTGTGTCTGTGTATATATCCATTACACACAAATATACAAAGCATATTTTGGGGGAAGGTATAAAAACTTGTAAGAAGTGTAATGGTATTGGGAATTTGAAGATCTTCCCTACCCCTTAATAAGCCTACGGGAATTTGAAGACCTTCCCTAATTCGAAGATCTCCCCTGTCCTCTAAGAGGCTGAATGTAATCACATGGTGCTTGTGGTGGGAGGAGTTTGCTGAAGAGTAGAACAGAGCCCACAGGAAGCTGGAAGTCAGAGCCATTAGAGCTAGAGGGAGGAGAGAATGCACCCAAGGAGACAGCTAGACTTGTGAGTGTTGGTTTGTGGGAAGGCAAAAAGGATGGTGTGACTTGTGGTATATTAACTTCTATGTTGTTATGATGGATTTGGTTTCCTGGTGTTGGCGTTTGGTATTCTGGTGTCTGAATAAATGTTTTGCTTGTCTTCTATATGGGGAGTCTGTTATATTTTGAAATTGAGCACTCTGCTGGTATCTTCACAGTTGCCATTTGTGCTGTGAATATTGTATGGATGCTATAAGAAGCCATTCATGTTTATTTACATTTTTTATATTTTGACATTAAGGTTAAAACCGCATAAAGCAAGGAAGAATTAGCAGCTCAACAAGTTCACTTATTCTCCTTTACTTGACCTTGTTACAAAACGTCTTTTACACGTTTTCTCCAACCTCCAATTCCTTTAAGCAGTGAGCTGTTGTGAACCAGTGTGAATACAATGATATAGTGGTGGATTGTGTTTGCATGTTTGGCACTAAATTTGGTTTAGTGCCTTTACCCAGAATTGCATGGTTAACTATTATGACCTGTAAAACTTGGGGAAATATTTGAGGGGGAAACAAGAGAACAGACATGATAGAGTACAGAGAAAATTGTGGTTATTCAGAAGCTGGTTTTTTGTTTCCTTTTCAGAGTACAGTCTTGCTTATTATTCTTTTTTTCCCATCTCATATTTTGGAAGACTTTGAAGAATGGCAAAGAGTGAACCCAACACTAATATTGCTTGAAATTTTATTTATTATATACAGAACTAGCAGGAGCTGAATATTAAGAAGGAAAGAGGTTAGTTTTATACAAATATCTTTCCTTAAAGAAACACTTTGATGGGGGGCAGGGAAAGAAAGTAGAAAAATCAATAAATTGTAAGTAGGACCAGAAATGGACTTGCTCTTTATGTTTCTGGAAAAGAAGAGTCAACAAAAAATCAGATCATTTACTCGTTTGGCACTTCACCAGTAAAGCACCTGGGTAAGGCCAAATCTGGCTCTAAATGTAATATCCTGTAAGAAGCACAGGGACATTTTGGTGAAATATTATTAAGCTAGCATGCCATTTCTGCATCCCATTTTGGCTCAAGGGGTTTGTGGATAAATTTTCTTTCTCTGATCAGACAACATCTTGCCATGGACGTCAAAATAAAACAACAGCATTAAGTTTATCTGGTGTCATGCTCTCCCCCTAGTCAATGGACTTCTTTGCCCTTAGAATTTCATCCCTCAGAACCCTTTCATTAACGTGAAGGAAAACTGCACTTCCTACTGGCAATGATCACAGCAGATAGGTTGGCTTGTCTTATGGCAGTTGCCTAATATTGGTATTCTTGGTAAATATTTAGAAATTATGGGTCTGAAAGTCTTGTCCTGGCTGTTTCTCTGGGGCCAAAATTATTTGGAAAAAAAAAATGGACATCAATGATTAGGTAGATTGAGGGGAAATTTAAAAGATAGAACATTACTGTTTATCAATGACAAAAGGATGCTGGAAATTTTTTAGTTTCCTAGGCAATTCCTAGTAATTGATGAAAAACAGGTGAGCTCACAGCTGCAAGGGCGATGGGGTATCAGGGAAAGAGACTTGCCTTAAAGGAATAGGGAATTAAGTTTGGAGATGATAGACAGTTCTGATTAATCACAGCATCCTTGGTTCAAATCAGAACTTTCTTCAGTGTCTGAGTTATTTTTCACCTTCATTTCAGCTAGAAAAAGGGGAGAGTAGAAGTTGAGGTATATTACATCTGCTACTTTATGTAGCTTAGTGTTATACATTCAAATATCAGCTTGACCTTTACAATGGGCCTGCCTATTAGCGATGGTTTCATGGTAAGCTATAGATGCATTTAATTAAAAACTATCATCTCTCCAATGTATCCTTAGAAAGTACCAGGTGAGAAGATGAGAGTACAATCACAGTTTGGGGCTTGACAGTCCTTCACATGAAAAACACCTATGTGCCTAATATATGTGATTCTTCTAGTAAAGAACTTGGTTCATTGCTATTTCCTATTCAGGGAACATAAGTCTCTTCAAAATGAATTTTCAGGATTCACCTTCCTAACAGCAGCATCTATATTGGGTCAGGGGTGGCCCCTGAATGAAAGTGGCTCCTTATCTGATGGATTTCTTGATTAGCAGGGTTTCCTCCTGGATTTTTTAGTCTATGCTTTAGTCTTTTTGCTGGTTCTTATTCTCCACTCTCTCTCCAAGAGCAACTTCTGGGGTATCCTTGCTAGATAATACATTGTATGATTTGTGTGAAATATTCCTGAGACAGAGATAAATACTTCTTTAGTCTTTCTTCCTGGTCTTGTCTCCTTTTATACATTGAATCTTGAGGATCATTGATTATCAGTTGGCCATAGAAGCACCTATCCTCTCTCCAGACAGATGTGGACGGACATATTTCAAGTAAGTCCCCTTTCCTAGTCAATTTGATAAACACTTGATAAGCTCCTACTATGTGTAAGGTGCTGGGCTAGGATGTCATTCAAAACCTTTTTCTATGAGGTCGGCTTCTTGACAGAAACCTGGCCCAGAGCACCAAGAGAAGGCTGAACGGGAAGGAGCCTGAGACCTTAGAAGCACGACCCTGAACTGGATTGGGCATGGCACCTAGGCTCATATAATCATAGATTTAGAACTGGAAGTTGAGGGATCTGAGGCCCAGAGGAGTTAAGTACTTTGCCTGAAGTCACAGAGATACTACACGGCAAAGTCAGGATCTGAACCCAGGATCTCTGACTCCAGATCCAAGTATCTCTTCATTGTATTACACATCCTCCCTAGATAAGAACTTTTCAGTATAGCTCAGGTGTTCTTAACTGCCCCTTGGGCAATGCCTGGTGAATGGAGACTAGGGTCCCCTTCTCAGAATAATGTCTTTAAATCTTTATAGGAAATGGCATATATTTCAGTTAGAGATTTGTGAATAAAGATATGGGGCTTTCCCCAGCTAAATTCACAGACCCCCCCCTGGAAATCTATTCATGAATTCCCTTAGGACCCCAAGGTAGGAGCCCCCTGGTATAGGGATTATCTCACAAATATAATGCCAAATCTTTAAGACACTGACCCATTTGGGAAATCCTGGTGTTTGGCACATGGCAAGCAAGGGAGACCAATCTACAAAGAACCCAGGATGCCATTGGAAGAAAAATAAATCTGGACCCTAGAACTCCCCAATTCCAAACCCCGCTACAACCACTGGCCCTGAGTGATAAAAGCAATTGGCATATCTATATAGCCTGGATATATGCCTTTCCTTGAAAATCAATCATATTGTCCTGGGTCAGAATCAAGAGTTAAGGGAAAATCATTATCATCTTTACCAATAGGTCTGACCTAAGCAACACTAGAAAGATGAATTCTACCAGGCCTTCTGCTGATGGCAACATGCTTAAAAAAATAGGCATGACTTTGCCACTAACTCAGGACAGTGGTGAAGAACAGAACCAGTTCCTATAGAAATATTAAGTAGTCTGTCAGTATCATGGAGCTCTCTGATCTGCATATAAAGTGATCAAAGGGAGTGGAAATCCGGGGCCATCTTGCAATATGGAATCCTATTGCGCTCTCTTCAAGAGACTGGTTCCTGCCAACATTAAAATACGAGCTCCTTGGGAACTTCCCAGGGAAATTCACTTCTTCCAAAATGGCCATAGCATGCTGTCTTCTGATAAATTGGTTTCTTCAAGTCAAGGTCCCTAAGAGTTCAGCAAAAGGAAAGAAAATGTTCTGTTACTCTAGAATTACATCCTATGAATCACATGTATTATAAACACAGGAGAAGCAAGGGTAGGGAATACTGTCATTCTAGGCATCAGTTGGCAAGAGTACTAGTACCTGAATCACAGGGTAGTTATGGAGATCAAATAGTTGACATATGTAAAGAAAACACTAAAACACTCTAAAATATATTATTATTACTATTATTATATATTATATAAAGTTTGAGGTTTGGGGTGTCATGAAAACTCTTTGTTAGAAGATTTACTACTAGAGATGCTACTATAATGAAGAATGTTTTGACATTATTATTCCCTATGCCATGTTCTGCCATCTTTTATGGCCATATTGCCCCCTGTTCAAGAATTTTCAAGGGTTCCCTATTGCCTCTAGGAAAAACCACTAACTTCTTCAATTTGTAAAAATGTTTCACAACCTGAATCCAGCCTACTTTGCCAGGCTTACTGCACATTAATCCTATCCACATACACTTTGGGCCTTCTTGATATTTTCCATGTGAGGACATAGGGATATGCCTAGTCCTACATATTCCCTCATGCCAAGAATGCACTCCCTGTTCAGCTCTATCTGTTAGGATAGATGATGGCTCAGCTCATTCTTATGAGTGAGCCTTTCTATTTTCCTTCTTCCTCCCAAAATCACAATTCCAGAAGGAAGAAAATCGTCTGTCCTATTTCCTCTTTAGTAAATGAGGAGCGGAAGGGAGCAAAAAAGGCAGACTAGAGAAGGGGAAATGATTATTGCCTCTTTAAAAGTGTGTATTGTCTGTGTGTCTGTGTGTCTGTGTGTGTGTGTGTCTGCACATGCCCACTCATGGGAATTTTGAAACTATCAAACCATTACCTGACAATGACTCCAGGACGAAGATCAAAATTCTTATTCACCACATCTAACAGCTCTTTCTCTGTCCTTTGGGAGGTTCCATAGGTGAACAGGGAAATTGAGAGAGGCTCAGCCACACCAATTGCATAGGAAACCTTCATAAGGAGATAGAAGAGACAGATAAGCTGGGAGTCTCTACCATACCCAAAGCCATAGTTAGCAGTTCTGGAAGCAAGGTAAGCAACATGAAAATGCCCTTAAATCAGTCTTTTTTAAACAAATTCAATTAAGAAATGTATCAGGTATATACTTCAGTACTGCCCCTATGGGCAGAAATAGGCTATTGCAAGGGAGACCTTGGTGAGGAACTGGGCTATCACTTAGTCTCCTATTTTCACTCGTGATACTAAATAAGAGCTAATCTCACTTGTTGTTTTCTTATGGAATGTAAGTTCTATCAGAAACCCTAAATTTTGACACCCTAGGACAAATCACCCATTGTCCCTCCCTAGTTTTACTTCTGCCCATTCCTCATCCTAATCCAGGTCTTTATAAAAGCAAGGAATCTAAAGTATCTATTCCACCAGCTTAAGGCTAACCACTGTCCCACAAATATTGCTGGATTTACTATCCTCAATGCTGAAATAAGGTCTATTTTTTAGTCTTCTTCCTTCTTCCTAAGAGCAATATATAAGGGGAAAGGATAGCATGGGGTGAGATTGATAGAAAATAACCTTAGCCTTTAACATCCCAGAAATCACAGGTTTTAATCAGGAACTGGCCCCTGAAATAGAAAAGGTATGGGGGGGGGGGGTGGAGAGGAAGGAGAAAAGTGACAGCATACTTGCACCAGAACTCTCCGACACAGTTTGGCTTTCACTAGGGACTTTGCCACCCAACGGGCTGCATAGGCTGCAGAGCGGTCCACCTTGGTATAGTCCTTTCCGGAGAAGGCTCCTCCTCCGTGAGCCCCCCAGCCTCCATATGTGTCCACAATGATCTTCCGGCCAGTGACTCCTGCATCTCCCTGTAAGGAGGCAAGAATAATGGTCATATGAGCAGTTTCAGATTGAGGAATAACCAATAATGGCATCCAGAACCAATCAATATCTATTGAGTATCTACTATATGCCAGTCACATGCTAAGCTCCAGAGAGGCAAAAAGAGTCAAAATGTCCCTGCCCCCAAGAGGCTCACAAGAATGTTTTGGGCATAGTTCCATTTTCCTACACTGTGGCCACCACTGACAGAACTCAGGAGAGTAACTACCTTTGTTGACTTCAGTCAAGTCATATCTCCCCTTTAGACCTCAGTTTCCTCATCTGTAAAGTGAAGGGTTGGGCTGGGGAATGGGGGGGGGGGGGGAGGAGACCAAATGATGACAATGACTAATGAAATAATTCTCAAAGAGAAAATTAGCCCTACAAAGAAACTTGTAGTGTGGAGAATTCTCCACTAGATGGGGATATTGGGTCAGTGGTGTATAGAACTCTCCAGCGGGTCCTGCTTTCTGCACTGACTTCTAATCAGGCTTCCTAAGCAGGGCCAGCACCAGCCACAAAAGTATGCAGAACAGGAGATAATCGAAGTGATGTGATCAAAGTGGTACCAGGCAAGGTCACCTGTCCCAGGACCTCAGTGCCATTCATTGCTGTTCACCCTTATATCTTTAACCTTTTCTTTGGATCTTTAAGACTTTTGCAAATAACATGAAGGATGAGCCTGAACCTCTGCTTAAAACTGAATCAACTAATTTCCTAGTTCCAGTTAACCTCTTAGTAGAGACAATGAGAAATGAAACATAGGATCCTCTACCTGGCATAGGATGGTGCAAAAATAATAATTATAGTGATGATGAGAGAGTGGATAGAATTCAGGAAATAGAGTAAGGAAGACCCGGTTTCAATTCCTTCCTCAAATACTTATTAACTGTGTGACCTGGGGCCAGTCACTTAACTTCTCTATGGCCTCCGTGTTCTCCTGTGTAAAATGGGAATACTAATGGCACTTAACTTAGAGTGTTGTTGTAAAGATTAAATGAGATAGAATACATAAAGCACGCTTACAAAATATGCATACGTGAATCTATTTGCATATTACTGCACATGTTTGCAACCCTTAAAGTGCTATATAAATGTTAGCCATTAATAATAATTACTGTTGTTATTACCCTCATTGTTGTTATTGTTTATAGTGAAGAAATGGAGTACAGTGGGAAAAATGGCTCTGGAGTCTGAAGACCTGAGTTCAAATCTCACCTCTGACATTAACTACCTTGTGACCTTGAGCAATTTTTTAACCTTCTTGGCTCTCAGTTTCCTGACTTGTAAATTGAAGGCTTTGGCTTAGCTGGCCTCTGAGCTCCCTTCATGATCTAAATGTATGACCTCATGTCCCTATGGCTAAGAAATCTTCACCCCAGAAAATTCTAAGGAGAAGAGGAAAGATTATTTCCCTCATTCCAAATGTTGAGAACAAGCTGACATAAGCAAAAGAGATAAATGATCTAGGTGCTGGGGAGGAGAGGGAAGAGGAGAAAAGGAAGGGGAAAAGCAATCGCACATATACGCACATATATGTCTTATGTATATATGTATGCATGTATGTGTATGTGTTTATCATGTATGTGCCAGGCACTGTATTAAGCCCTTTTCAAATATTATCTCACCATAACTTGTGAGGTAGGTATTGTTATTATCCCCATTTTACAGTTAAGGAAACTGAGGTAAACAAAAGTTAAGTGACTTGCCCAAGGTCACACAACTAGTAAGTATCTAAGGCAGGAATTTAAATCAAGGCTTTTTGACTCTAGTCCCAGTGCTCTCGCCCCGAGAAGGGAAATGGCACTGATGTATCATAATCCTGTGTAGGGTGGAAAATAGAGAATCATCTGGGGAGAACAGGAAAAGGGCAGTCCACTATCTCACAATAAACCTTTCATGATAAGCAGCTGTATGGTCAGGCCATGGAGTTCATCCAGCAATGAATGTATCTAGGGCAAACAGAGAATTTGGACAATGGACCCATCCCAGAATGGAATAGGAGGAAGGGAGCTGATTTACATTTGGAAAGCTGGGCAGCATTCCACACCAAAACAAAGGCCAGGCCTACACTCTCCTGGTAGAACTTTGCATGGCCTTTGCTACCCTGCCTGGTTTCAGCTCTGCAGAACAAAATGTCCTTTCCCAGGACAAGCTCATTGTTTCTAAACTTACCGCCTCACTACTAACTCAAGCCTTGATGGACACTGCCTGCCTCACCCTACTCTACCCTTTGAGAACTCCTCCCAATGCCTTCCTTTATAGAGGCTGGAAACTTGACTCTCAGGTCCCTCCACTCTGCATCTGCTACTTGGCCTGCTTTCAGCTAGAAGGAACAAGATGCCTCCTGCTGTGTCTGACCCCTCCACCCTTTCCTACCTCTTTTTGCATGTTGTCTCCTCCTTCAGATTATAAGCTCCCTGAAGGCAGGGACTGTCTTTTTTTCAATGTATCCTCAGTACTGAGCAGTACTTAGCACACAGTAGGCACTTAACAAGTGTTTATTTGATTGGATTGGATAGAAGCATATGATTTCAGGTTATAGAATATCATAGTCTCTGAAAAATTAAAGTCATCTCAAGGTAGAAAAGCATGGTGGTCACAAATATATTGAATATTTTGCCAGCAAAAAATTGCACTTTAGGACAGACATGAAAGAAAACAAGGATGACATTTCTCATCCTGGGTAACTCCTTTCCATGTCTACCTGTAAACCTCCACAATCTACCTGGTGTTCTGGGGATGCCTGCCTCTGGATCTCTTGATATTGTCTGGACACTAGTGGGCTGCTCACCTGTTATCCCTCACTCGATCTAGGTTACTGGCAAATAATTCAATAATATGTTCAAGGGGGCACAGACGATAGAACATTGGCCCTGGAGTCAGGAAGACCCAGGTTCTAATGTAGCCTCAGACACCTATTAGCTCTGTGATCCTGGAGAAGACTCTCTGCACCTCAGTTTCCTCATCTGTAAAAAGCACCTACCTCCCAGTGCTGCTATAAGGATCAAATGAGATAATATTTGTGAAGTACTTTGCAAACCTTAATGCTCTATATAAATATTAGCTGTTACTATTATTGTTAAGTCCATGGAGCCCCTTAATATTTAACAAAGCATTTTTCCCATGAGAAGGAAAGTAGAATATCTCTTTTTTGGCAGATGAGAAACTAAAACTTAGGGGGATGACGTGATTTAATCATATATCCATAAACAATGGAGAGAGGATATTGAAAGAACTGGGAATATTTTAGCTCAGAGAAGGGAAGATTGAGGGACTGTGATAGCTGCCTTCAAGGACTTGAAGGCTGGTTATGTGGATGAAGTGCTAGACTTGTTCCTGTGATTCCAGAAAGTAGAGAGAAAGATAAATTCCTAACTTTAGGTAGGGCCAGATCCCACTGTGCCACCTCAAATCAACTTCTGTGCCTCCCTGGACATACATGCGGGCATGGAGCTAAAAGATGCCAACCATGACGGAGCACACTGCCCACCTCCTAACAGAGAAGTGCTTGACAAGGTGCAGATTGAGCAATTTTTTAAACATAGCCAATGAAGGAATTTGTTTTTCTTGACTATGCATGTGTGTTTCAAAAAGAGAAGGGTTGTTTCTCTTTTTTTCCAACAAAGGTTGAATGTGAGAGAGAAAGAGGGTAAATAGATTTTCACTCATTGCAAAAATGATAATAGTAATAGATTGAAGGTTTAAAAAGCACTTAAAGATCACTTCTTTTAATGATAGATAAATAGATGGATGGATGGATGGATGGATGGATGGATGGATGGATGGATGGATGGATGGATGGATGGATGGAAGGAAGGAAGGATGGATGGATAGATAGATAGATAGATAGATAGATAGATAGATAGATAGATAGATAGATAGATAGATAGATAGATAGATAGATAGATAGATGGGGAGATAGATGGGGAGATAGATGGAGAGATGGAGAGATAGATAGACAGAACAAATGTTCAACCTGTGGTATGGAACAGAATCAATATGACAAATTGCTGCCTGATTTGAATGCTGTGATATAAGGATAAATGAGACACCTGTGGCCCACCAATGACGAAACGCCCACTGGGCTGCAGGTGGTAAATTGTCTTTTCATCCAGGTATTTCGAAGGCACCACCGCTCGAATCACTTGGTCCTTTAAAGCCTGGCGCATGTCCTCCAGTGTGATGTCTTCGTTGTGCTGCACCGAGATCACAATGGTGTGAATGCGCACTGGAATGACAGCCCCGTTGTCCTGGATATACTGGACAGTGACCTGCATGGAGAAAAATCACGGGGATTATCATCCGTGTTCTCTTCACCTTGTGAGCAGAGGACCGGCTACATATTGGTGTTGTGTGGGTGATAGGTGATAAAGGTTCAGTACACAAGATCCTCTTCTCTCATGTCTCTTTACAGAATGCAGGTATCCTGGTGTTCTCAAAGGCTGTACAAGAAAAGGTTGGGGTCTGTCAGGTCCTACCAAATTGGAAAAAAAAATGGCATTTCTGTTGTCCTAGAGTCAACATGGCTAAATTTAAAAGAATATCAGCAATACCAATACCAATAAAAGAGTTTGCATTTATATAGTACTTTAAGGTTTACAAGGCATTTTACAAATGTTACTATTTTGTCCACACAACAACCCTGTAGGTAGGAGCTATTATTATCCCCACTTTACAAATGAAAAAAAATGACTTGCCCAGGGTCACACAGCTAGTAAACAGAAGAGGGACCCAAAGAGATGGATGTTTCTGTCCATAGCAAGTCACAAGAGCCTACTAGTTCACTAAGATATGAATGAGTTCTAATCTATATCACTGAAAGAAGTGACCACTGCAAATAAATTCACTTCAATTCAATAAGCACTTAGCTAGGGGCAGCTAGGTGGCACAGTGAATAGAGCCCCGGCCCTGGAGTCAGGAGGACCTGAGTTCAAATTCAGCCTCAGACACTTGACACACACACTTACTAGCTGTGTGACCTTGGGCAAGTCACTTAATCCCAATTTCCCTGCCTCTCCCCCCTCCAAAAAGACAAAAAAAAAAATAAGCATTTACCTAGCACTCACTAAATACAAGACTCTGTGAGACTTCATATAACGCAGTGGCACATGTAAGAACAAAGTTTAATGGTATGATAAAAATAACAGACAAATGTATTTGATAACTATTTAATGACAAATAATTGGTATAGAGTTGTGTGATTAGACATAAATGGCAAGTAATTCACATAAATGACTTGAATTATTATGATTATTAATCCTGTTGTTGTTCAGTCATGTCTGACTCTTCATGACTTCATTTGGGGTTTTCTTGGTAAAGATACTGGAGTGGTTTGCCCTTTCCTTTCTCAGTTCATTTTACAGATGAGGAAACTGTGGCAAAGAGGGCTAAGTGACTTGCTTAGGGTCACACAGTTACTAAATGTCTGAGGTCAAATTTGAACTCAAGAATGAATTCTTGACTCCAGGCCCAGCATTCTATCCACACTATTAACCTGGCTGACCCTATTATTTTTAAACCAGGTGGGTTTTTCCCCTCCTGTTCTGTTAGCCCTCCAGTGACATTACTTTCAGTCTAAGGCTTTTTGCTATTGATTCCCAAGTAAGATGTAAAATTGCATTTAATAGGCTAAATACTAGCCCTAACTCTCTAATACCTGAAGAATCCCATGTACCCTTCATAGTTAAGGATTGAGGCTACTTTTGCCACATCCATATTCAGCTATCTTAACTGAGAATATCTTCAACAGAGTGATTAGCTATTCCCTAATACTCAAGTCCAAATATTCTGGATTTACAAGGCACTTTGGGTCATGAAGGTGTATGTCTATACTGCCCAAGGAGTGGGCATCACTGTGTGCCAGGTATGGAATTAGTGAAGAACTAGGTCAGTCATGGTGAAGGGGCAAAGACACAGGAAAAAAAATGGATTATGAATCTCCATCATCTGAGCATCTTGGTTACAGAAGAAGAAAGAGACAAAGTCTAAGACTCCCTAACATGTAAGGATCTTGAGGAAGGGGGCCTTCCAGTAGACTGTTAGGTACAAAAACCTCTGATAATGAAACATACATATTTCACACTAGCAGCTCCTAGGAATATACCTTCATCAGCTGTAGTAACAAAGATATCCTCCCTCAGGGATCCCATCCTTTATCTAAAAGTATTGTCATGTTTATGATCAGGATCAGCTTTTTATCTAATCATAATATGATTTCAGAAGTCTCCATTACCCAAAATGGGGTCTCTCCCCACTATTGCTGATGCCTACACTTTAATTGGAGACATTCAACAGTTAGCCTTCATGCCACCCATGTCATCTACAGGGCTATCCATGCAAGCAACTTATTAGAAGTCTGCCCAGGGCATCTAAGGCATCAACCATTCAAATGGTAGGTACAGAGAACTCAATATGGGCTTGGTACCATACTGGACACTGGAGAGGAAATACAATGATCCTTGCCCTCAAGAAACTGGAGAGACAAAATGAATGTTCCTGAAACGGGATACAACTAAATGCTAAATGGTGCCTTACCAATTATAAGAACTAAATCAGTTCTTATGGAAAGGAGATCCAGAAGGGCTAGACTGGTCAAGAAGGCTTCCTGGAAGAGGTGGTACCAGATCTGGGTCAAGGATGGAAGTGGTTGACTTCATGGCTCAGTGAAGTCTTCATGACTCAGAAGGAAAATATGACTAAAAAAGTTCCCCAGATGTTGGGAGCTTGGCTACTTCAACCCCAACACTGGCTTATTTAGAAGTATGAACACATTGAAAGAGTGTTAGATTTGGAAGCAGAAGATCTGGGTTGGAAATCTGGCCTGGCAACTTACTACTTGTGTGACCTTGGGCTAGTCCCTTCAGCACTCTGGGCTTGTTTCCTCATCTGTAAAATGAAGAGGCTGACATCCAAGGTATTTAAATAAGTGATTATATGATCTCTTGACTTCCTGTGTGACAAGAGCTTAATCCCCAAATCATAGGGCTGGGAAAAGAAGTTGGAGAAGTTTGTGTTTTAGCCTTCAGGCAGAATCATGCTTAAAACTCACCATGTCTGAGTAGACTTAATACAGTGGCAAAGAAGACTTGGGTTCAAATTCCATCTCTGATGCTCATACTAGCTATGTAATCTTGGGCAAGTCACTTCCCTCCTCTGGGCCCCAATTAACTTTCTCTAAAATGAGGGGGTTGGATCAAATACTACCTGAAGTTCTTTCCAAATCTAGATCTTTGATTCTAAAAGGACTCTGGCATGTCCTTTACAATGCTAGGATTCTCTCAAATTCTTATTTAGTGTCCATTTCATAGATAGATACAAGAAATGTGGCTACTGGCTTTATTCCACAAGAAATATAGTCGGGAAAAATAAGAGTATTGCTCCCCCAAAAAAATCTGCTTCTCTTTGAGCATAAGAGAACTACCTAGGGCTCAATGAAGCTTCCTTTAGACCCTTGAAGCAAATAGTGATAGGAGGGAAGAGAGAGACAAGATATGTGTTATTATGGAGAATAATACAAATGCTATACTGGCCAGGTGAAAAAAAGGGTACATACTCTTAGTTATGGAGCCTAGGTGGGCAGTGAATAGAGCACTTTGGAATCAGAAAGACTCATCTTCCTGAATTTAAATCGAACCTGGCACGCCCAGGATGGTTGCTAGCACCAGTTCTTAGATCTGCTTCACTAGGAAAGACAGCTGTTTAAGGAGTCAACAATCTTTTTTAACTACATGCACCAGTTCAGGGGAAAAGTCAACACCCTGAACTTCAAAGAAAATACAAACAGAGAAAATACAAGCAGAGAAATAAAGACCAACAGACAGGACTCTGCCTGAATCAAAGCAATATTGCTATGCACTTGACATACATCCCTGGATCAAGAGAGCCTGCACATCTGAGCAGTTGGGGAGCTCTGAACATAGGGTCACTTATAATCTCGACCAGGGAATCACAAGACCCTTCTCATAAGTGAGCCCCCAAAGCAAAATACAGAGCCAGAGGCCATCACAACCCTCATGACTCAGTGCCTAATTAGAGATTAGCAAAAGGTGTGAGAGCCTTCTGACAAGCAAGCCTCCCTAAGAAACTTCCCTTAATGGGGGCTCCACATTAGTCCTGTTAAGGTAGGAAAAGACCTGTTAAGGAGGAAGATCTTAAATCCCATTGACATTACAGACCCTGGACTAGTCACTTATCCCTGTTTGCCTCAGTTTCCTCACATATAAAATGAGCTGGAGGAGGAAATGGCAAGCTACTCAGTATCTTTGCCACAAAAATTCAAAATGGGGTCAAAAAGAGTCAGGCGCAACTAAAAAAAACTAAATGACACTCTTAGTCATTCCTGCTGTCATCTGATCATCAATAATAGGTAACACGATGTTTTTCAGAAAGATAGACTTATCATAGGATCATAGATCTAGACCTGGAAGGAATCACAGAGGCCATCAAAACATTTTACAGGTAAGGAAACTGAGGCCCAGGGAAGTTAAGAGACTTACCCAAGGTTACACAGATAGTGACCATTGTTAGAAGTAGGATTTGAACCTTGTCTTCTTGGCTTCATACCTGTACTACCAAAAATAAATCCTGATTGAAAATAGAAACTCCATGGGAATGAGGCCAAAGAAAGAGAGGTCAGAGAGTTACCTGGAATATTAGTAGAGAAGCTCCTACTATCAAATGTCTGATCTCTAGAGAAAAGCCTAAATCCCCTTTCAGGAATCTTTGGAATAATCTATGCTAGCACAAATAATGAATGTTAATTCAGTCATATTGCAATTGACTGAGAAGGCAAGTAAGCCTTGCAAGAGTTGGCCAAAAAAAAAAATGTGTACGTGGATCCTTCATGTCCTCTGGGAAGTGTAAATCCAGAAGGAACTTGGCTTTGGATCAGTGTTTGCCCTCTCTCTCTCTCTCTCCTTTCCAGATCCAGGAACATTCCATTTCTCAGCACAGGGGCAAAGGAAGCAATTTGCTTTCTTACCTAAGTCAAATGGATAATCCCTTTCTACTAAATGCACTGCAAAAAAAAGTGTGTGTGTGTGTGTGTGTGTGTGTGTGTGTGTACATAAATATATATTTTTCATTGATCACCCAAGAAAAAGAAAATTCAGGAGGTTCAACTTATTACAGTTCAATTTCAGTATTTCCTCTTCTATGAAAACCATTCTATTTTAATATCTCTACATACAGATAAGATCAGACAACGTTTGCTGATTTTACTTGGTACAAGAAAAATATATATATTTTAAATTTCTTATCCTAATATCTACCACCTGTTCCTCTCCCAAAGGGAAGGATCTTGAGAACTGCCTTTAAAAAAAAACTCCACTGCTGATGCAATCTCTATTTGAGATTATGTGCATATGACTAAAGAAACCAGAAGACAGCCTGCTACCTGTTTGGGTTTCTTTTTAAGCAGCTTCTACATTGATGTTCTTTGCACCAATCAATTAAAAAGTTCACCTTCAAAACTGCCCAGAGGCAAGGTGGCTAAGCTCCTATAGCTAGGACATAAAAAATGAAGTCCAAAATGATTATTGAGTGGTACAATATGCAAAACTCTGGCCCACATGCTATGGATGATAAAAAAAAAAACAGAAATTTAAGACTATCCTTGTCCTCAAAAAGTTTTCAATCTAGTTGATGATTTTTTAAAATTGCATATAAAAATGCCTAAACTGAATGAATAAGAGTCATTTTCATGACAAAGTGTTAGAGATAGCACATCAAAGGAGTCAAAGATTACCCTGGACTGGTCAGGTCAGAGGAGGCTTCACCATGAAATGAGGACTTAAGCTCTGAAGTCTGGGTAAGAATGCAAGACAGATGAGAGAAGGGAAGGGAGGAGAATTTGAACAAAAAACATGTTCAAGAGCTACAATAAGGAGGGATCATGTGGAAAAGCAGATCACATGTGGAAAGTGGATTAGGAGTCATTGTCTAAGAACTCGATCATCTTACTAAATCACATGGACTTCGTTTAATGGGAAAAGAGGGAACCACTAACAGTTTTTTTTTAAGCAATTGGTTAAGTAACTTGCTCAAGGCTACACGGCCAGGTGTTTCTAGGTGGGTGCTAAGTGTCTGAGCCTGGATTCGATCCCAGGTCATCCCGACACTGGGGCCAGTACTCTTACTCGCTGTGCTACCTTGCCGCTCCGACCACTAACAGTTTTGAGCAGAGATGAAATTATGAAAGTCATGTGTTAGGGAATCTAATCTGGTGACTGTGTGCAGAATGGATTGAGGCAATCATGGGATCATAGACATAACTACAAGTGACCTTTGAGACCATTGAGTCCAACTTCTTTATTTTACAGATGAGGAAAGTGAGACAGAGAGGGCTTAAATGACTTGCCCAGGGTCACACAGCTAATAAGTGACTGAGGTAGGATTCGAGCTCAGGTCTTTCTCAGTATACCACCTAGCTGCCTGGTAGAAGGTATAATTGGTTATAGGAAGACCAGTTAGGAAGCTATTGTATTGATATGAGTCAGTTGGTAAAGGCGGAGATCTTAATAATGGCAGTGGTGACAAAAAGAAAGATGAATTTGAGACTCATTTCAAAGGTAAAATTGCCCATTTTTAGTGCCTAATTGAATATCAGAAGAAAGAAGAAAATTATATCCAAGATGACTCCAAAATTTTGAATGTAAGTAACTAAAAAAAATTACAGAGATTAACTATAATTCTGAAGGAGGAAAGAAAACCAAAGAAGGAGACAGAAAGAGTGGTAAGAAATAATAAAACAATAGAATAGTGTCACGAAGGCCAAAAAAAGTATTAAGAAAAAAGTGGCCAATAGTATGTACCACAGAAAAGTCACAGAGAACAAGGATAGAGAAAAAAACTAGAATTAATGATTAGGAAGTCTCTGGCACCAACATCTTGGGACAAAGGAGCCACAATGATTTCTAAATCAGTTATCCTAAGCACTCTTGGTCCTCTATCAATGTTGGCCCATGACACATTGTCAGGATTCCTTCCAACTACCATACTCCCAGTTACTTCCTTGCCTTGTCTCATCTCCTTTGGAGGTGTCCAGTGTCACTGTAACAGCAGGAAGCCACTCCTGTGTTCATTTCCATCTTCTACCATGAGGATCTTTCAAAGAGGGATCCCTAACCCTCTCCTGCCCCAACTCCCTGAAGCTCTTCCTGGGAGTTGCCCAATACCACCATGCCCAAATAGAGGCAGAGTGGTCTATGCCCATACCTCCATGCTGCCTGACCCCCAACTCATCTGCAAAATGAGGATACTCTTCACTAAAAGCTCACCTCTCTCTGTTCTATCCCCCTCCTTTAAGTGATTGCCTAGTTTGGCAGCAAGTAGGTATGGCAATACAACTCAGGACTTTGCAGCAGATAGACCTGACTTTAAATCTTCTCTCAGAAACTTATTCTGTGATCCTGATTATATCACTTAACCTCCATCAGCTTCATCTATAAAATGGGTATAATAGTAGTATCTACCTTTCAGGTAGTTTCGAGGATCAAGTAAAATAACATATGTAAAGTGCTTTAAAGACTTTACATAAATGCTAGCCAGGTAGGAGGAGGAGGAAGAGGAGCAGTGTAACTGACCATGGTTGAAGGTCCTCTGGAGAGTACCCCACCATTCTACTGCTGTTTCCCCTCATTCTCATCCTCTTTAGAGTGGTCTGGTTCAACTGCATCACAAGGGCTCTGATACTTCATTTACAACACCACCACCCCATCTCAAGACTGCACAAAAGACTGCCCCCCCATCTACTGGGGCCAGCTCTCTTCTATTCTTTGTACACTGAAATGTTTGTGTTTTGGGTGGTTGTCAATTTCATAGTGAAAAGATATTAAAATTGATCATTGTGTCTCTGAGTTAACCATTTTGAACTATCAGGGGACAAAATTTAAGAAGAGTTTGAGGTTGTTGAGATTTTTTTTCAGTGTCCCTCTATAGAAAATCAAAGGAAGACTTACCTGAGTTTTAGAGTCAGGTCTGAGCCAGGGGAGAACCCCTGTGCGCCTCAGATCTGCCATCCGGGCATTGAGCTTATGAGCAAGAATAATTGTGAGAGGCATACATTCTTCTGTCTCATCTGTGGCATAGCCAAACATCAAACCCTACATGAAGAAGAAAATTAGAAAGGGAGAGGAGAAAAAAACAGTTTAGTGTCCCAATTATAGGTTGCTATACCCCAGAATAAATTGGTTCTTAAATTTCTGACTCCTTGAGTTACCTGCTAACTAAGTCCCTTAACAAGTCCTGCCAAAATGTCCCCATTCTCAAGGTAAGTGATGAAGAAGGGCTTACTCTCAGGAAGGCAATAAGTTCATTTAAATGTAAACTGTGGTTAATAGCTGGATGAAAAAGAAAAAAATTGCTGTCTTAACAGACATGGAGCTTATTAAAAGAGAATGTCTGTTATTTCAAAAGCAGGAATCTATTCAGTCTTAAACCAACCAGATTTAAATTTTGAGGCATTTATAAATACATAGGTGTAGATGAAGGCCAAAGAAACTTGCATGCCTCAACATTTGAATTTCTTGAACTTGTAATTTAACTCTCAAAGCTGACCTTTGCAGATTCTGAAACTCCATTAGACTTGAGAAATGGTCATTTTGTTTTCTAACAAAATTACAAAAGGATTTTTTATTTTGGATATTAGTATCCATTATCCATGAGCAGAATGAGAAATTGATCAACTTGAAATACAGTAAATAGAAATGGATTAGTTATGAGGGCTATTGAGCATCTTTGCACTGGGAAGCTACTCAATTGCATTCCATTTCAATTTAAACTTTCCAAGTCAGACTCACTACCCATTGGAAAGTAGTTTTCTCCACGATATTTTGCTGTGACATTATGTCTTCATCTCTTCTCTTTCAGAACTAAATATATTATATACCAAACATCTAGATTTCAGTCCAAAAGAAGAATGTGCATGGACTGTTTTTTTTATTCTTCATTTTCTATTTTTTAAAAATAGATCTTCACACATCTCTCTCTCCTCTTTTTCACAGCCAAACTCCAAGAAAGAAAAGCTTTTTACTCTCATTGCCTCTATTTTCTCATCTCTCAGTTACCTCTCAACCCTTTGTAATCTGGTTTCTGATCCCACTATTCTATCAAAACTGTTCTGCAAGGTCACCAAAGATCATTTATTTGTTATATCTAGTTTCCTTTTCTCAGTTCTTATCCTTCTTATATTCTCTGCAATGTCTCTTGTACTGACCATATCCCTTAAAGAGTCTCCCCTTCCTGGATCTTCATGGCATTGTTTTCCTCTGGTCCTTCTCGTACTCTCCTGACCATTTCTCCTCAGTCTCCCAGTGGTTCCCATAATTACAGATAAGGCAAATAGCATTCTTAGACCTATCTTAGGCATCAGTTTAGTTTTCCTCATGGCAAGCATGAAGATTTATCATAGAAATTATGTCAAGCACATAAGAGTTTGGGATTTGATCTAATTTATGATTCAGAATTATTTACTTCTAGACTACAATGTCTCCTCTAAGTTAAATCATTTGTCCATTGTTTAGCTATTCTACTAAAAATAAATGGCCATATGGGGAAACCCCTCTGCCAATGCAGGTTGGTACCTTCTCTTCAACTTAGAGTCTTAGATAATCGTTTGTAGTTCTGAGAAATTAAGTGATTTGTCCAGGGTTACATAGGCAGGACTATCAACCCACTTCTTCCTTCAAGTTGACCTTTCTATCCATCACACCATGCTAATTTTCACAATAATAAAAACTTACACTTATGTAGTGATTTTAGTTTTGGGAAGCATCTTATTTATGTTGTCTCACTTTAACCTCACAGAAACCCTATCAGATATTTGCTATTATTATCCCATTTTACAGAGGCGGAAACTGAGTCTCAGAGAGGCTAAGTGATTTTCCCATGATCATCCAGTTAGTAAACATCTAAGGCAGGATTCAAATTTAGGTCTCTATTGACTCCAACATGCTTCCTATTATACAACCTGACCTTCTCTATATAGAGATAACATGTATCATGTGAGTTTATGAGTTTCTCATGCTCTAAAATAAGAAATATGCTGGTAAATATTTAACAACCATTTCTCTGGGGGGGGTAGTATACATGACACATTTTTTGTTTAATCTGCATTGTTAACATTTTCCCCAACACTTTTAAAAATCTAATCAATCAACAAGAAAATCAAGCTCTGATTTGTAGCATTTGCCAATTTCTAAAGCATAAATGCTCAGAATTTAACAATTGGTTCTCAGGAGTCAGTAGGCATCGACTTCAGCACATCCCTGTATCCTGTGTTAGATGTGTGGTCATCAAATTTATACATAACATGACGCTTTTATGGCGATTCTGACCTTTTAATACTTATTAAGTTTATTTTGGTTTACTTATAATTACTCTCTCAGAGTTTTCTATCAGGCCATATTCACATTGGCTGCCTGCCATCCAACCAACTGCAAATACCACATAGTAAATCAATCCTTCTTTGAGGGAGGATACTGAGAACTGAAAAAGAGAAGGAATAATATCGTCTTATCCAAAGCCCGAAGGTTCTTCCTAAGTCCTTAGGGGGGATAAGAAGCAAGAAAAGATGGTGGTGATCCTGTAACATACTGGCCTTGCCCAACAATTTGTAACTGGATAGAAATAAGAACATAGAAAAAACAAACACCATATGATATCAATAGGTAAGAAATCCAGATCATTGAGATATTCTAAAATCAGAGACCATTTCCTCCCTGGAATGAAGAGGCAAAGTAATTGACTAACTGGGACTGAATGATGGCTTTGCTAAGGTGAATAATGACTAGTCACCTGGTCTCCAGCACCAACATCTTCTTCATTTCTGTCCAAATGGACGCACTGGGCAATATCTGGAGACTGTTGTTCCAGGGCTACTAGCACATTGCAGGTTTTGAAGTCAAAGCCTGCAGGGGAAGAAAAGCAAATATGAGCTAATACACATTTCACAAGTGAGCTGGGCAGAGGCCTGCTCCCCAGGTGAACACATGATGACCTGGTTCAATTCCCAACCCAGGCTAAAGTTTCTAGCTTTTATTTTTTTTAATTTTACATTTTTCTCGTTTAACCCTCCAGGGAAATACTTTCTTTCTTCCTCATTTATCTAAGATAAGATCAGATACAACCTAAAACTAACCCACACCAAGGAACTTATGACCCAAGTGGGGATAATAAAACATCTTCCTCCCAGGCTTGTGGTGAAGGTAAAAATGAGGTAATATTTGTAAAATGCTTTGCAATACCGAAAATGCTAGCTAGGCATTCAATAAGCATTTATTAAGACCCTATGATGGGCCAGGCATGGTGCTAAGCAGTGGCGATGTGTGGAAAGGCAATAGACAGGCCCTGCCCTCAAGGAGCTCACAATTTAGTAGGACTACAACAAGCAAACATCTATGTACAATCAAAGTAAATACAAAATAAATTGGAGGTAATCAACAAAGGGAAGGCCCTAGAACTGTTGGTGGTGGTGGTTACCATCTGCCTGCCTGTAAACCCAAAGAAGGAAGGTAAGAGCTTGAAAAAGTCAAAGTCATAGAACAGAAAATGTAACCTGTCCAGTTTTTCTAGATAAAGGGGTCCCAAAAATTCCCCTTTTCTAAATGCCATCAGGGTCAAGTCACTTGCTAAGGGTCACACAGCTAGTAAGTATCTGAAGGCAGATTTGAACTCAGGTCCTCTTGACTCCAGGGTCAGTGCTCTATTCACTGTGCCACCAAAGTGGCCCTAATTTTAACTACTGTTGTTATTTGGTCAATTAGTTGTTGTCTGACTCTCTGTGACCCCTTTTGGGGTTATCCTGACAAAGATACTAGAATGATTTGCTATTTCCCTCTCCAGCTCATTTTACAGATGAGGAAACAGGCAAACAGGGTTAAGAGACTTAACCAGCATCACACAGCTTATAAGTATCTGAGACTGGATTTTAATTCAGGTCGTCCTAAAATAGCACTGATTGGGAAACAGGGGACCTGGGTTCCAGTCCCAGCTCAGTCACAGACTGCCTTGGAACAATCCCACCATCCCTGTGAGTCTCAGCTTCCTGTTTATGAAGAAAAGCAGGTGGGGGGTAGGGAAAGGAAAAAAATTACCTCAACAAGGGATAGTAAAAATGCTTCTAGTCATTTGATATGAAAATGATACAACACCCCCCCCAAGAAATCTCACTTTATACAATGAAACCATTCCATCTGTCATGACTAGAATTCTATACAATCAAATGCCATTTCAGAGCCAGAGGATTATTCCTTCTTGGTTATTGCTTGATTTTATATGCTGAGAAATGGTCTAATGTGAGCAACTCCATAAAAAACATAGTGGTCAAGGTGACCTGAGGATGCCAACAATATGAATAAATCAAGATTAAGGCCAAGGCATACTCCCTCCCCCCAGCCCCCACCCGGAGTAGCTGGGCTGAAAACACCTCCTAGGCTCTTCAAGGTGCATCTTGACAGCCACAACCTTTTCAGACATTCAGTACTAACCATGAATTTTGTATGTGAACAGAGAGCACTTCATGATGGACACACGTTCCAAAGGGCCTAGCCATAGTACAGGCATGAACAGAGTCTTTAACTACAGGGCTAACAAAAGGGTGGTAGAGAAAGCCTGACCCATTCCTCAGGAATTCACTAGTCAATAGTGAACTCTCCTTGCTTTGCAGGAGAACTGAAAGCACAGCAGGAGCTCAGAGGGGGCCTGTGTACCTCTGTTCCAGAGAATAGATAATGAGATTGAACTGTACCTCCCTGCTGTCCATTAGCGTGGTTACTGTGGAAATGGAATTGGCTTTAGAGTCAGAAAAAAATAGGTTCACATGTTCCCTCTGACAATTACTCCCTGGGTTACCTTGGACAAGTCACTTGCCTCTCTGGGTCTGTTTCCTCAACTGTAAAGGGAGGGGGTAGGTCTGTGATCCTCTCAGCAGAAAAGGTCACCCTGCCAGGTGTTTTTGTTTAGCTGTTTTCCTTAGTTACAAGAGAGGGTTCAATTCTTGGGGTGGCAGTATTTCCAGAAATAATGGTAACGTACCAACAAAAGGCATCAACTATACTTAAAAAAAAAGATGGAGTCAGCAGGACAGAAACAGAAGGAGCTGCAATGCATGAAAAGAAAGGACAAAGAAGTGACAAAGAAGGCTGGCATAAAACAACAAACGCACCAGAGAAGAGGAGAATGTGACTTTCTGCCCGACTGCAACAGCCAGACATTTCCTGAAATATCTTCAATGCCAGATGATGATCAAACAGACTCTAGCACCTGTGTGCAACAGTATGCGCGCACACACACACACACACACACACACACACAGAGTCACAGAGCTGCCCAGGCATCACTGGATGGAAACAACCATTTATTAAGTCCCTACTATGTGCCAGGCACTGTGCTAAGTAAGCACTTTACAAAGATTATCTATTTCATCCTTCAACACCCCTGGAAGGTAGGTGATATTATTATCCCTAGTTTACAGTTTAAGAAACTGAGGCAGACAGAAATTAAGGAACTTGGTCAGGGTCACAGAGCTAGAAAGTGTCTGAGACTGGATTTGACTTTAAGTCTTCCTGACTCCATGCCCAGTGGTCCATGCCAATTAGCAGTTACGGTCAACAGTCCATGTGCCATCTGCTACAGTAAGATGGGCTCATGAGGAAATAAAATGAGCTTTGGAGTTACTCTTTCACTTGTCTCTCCCTTTACCATTTCTAGGGGAAATCCCTTCTGGGAACTGTCTCTTGTAAAGACAAAGACACAAAGTCACTCTTGAATAAGCTCTGAATAAACCAAAATAAAGTGACTTTCTTGGTAGAACATGTTGACAGTTCTGTATGACACAACATGCCCACTTGGCATTTCAGGAAGGTTAAATAATGTTGAACAGTGTGTTCCTTGGAGAGCTGTCATAAAAGAATGCTTCTAAGAACTAATAGGGAGGAGAGAAATGTTTACTTTCAACATGCCTTTTAGCCTTCCTAGGCCTCAGTTTCCTCATCTGTAAAAATGAGGTTTGACTAAATGGCCTCTGAAGTCTCTTCCAGCTCTAAATCTATGATCTATGATGGTCTGTTGCAAAGAGCTGGGTTCAAATCCTGTCTCAGATACTAAATTTTGTAATGTGGGCAAGTCAATTATCCTCCCCGTGTTTCAGTTTCTCTATCTGTGATGTCCATTGGCTCTGAGGAATCTTTTAGTTCTAAATAGATGCTCCCATGATTCTAAGATCCTCTTGTTTCTAGGGCTCAGAGTGATGGCTGAGCATTTGGGGGTATTGTCTCTTTTAGGTACACCCAGGACAGCTGGAACATCAAAGGTGTTCTCTCCTCTCCCCAACCTTGCCTCCTTAACAGTAGTCCACAGAGACATTAAAGAACAGCCCAAGAATTCTGAAGTATCTAATGTTGCTACCACATTCTAAACTATGGTCAGCTTGACTTAAAGCTATGTTGCCTCCTTGGAGAACAAAGATGTAAAAGGGTTAGTTTTACATATTCCTGTAATCTTCTGTCCACCTAATGTAGAATTTGTGCTCCTCTCCCCTTCCCTTTCTTACCGATATTATTGGCTGGCTGAACTTTCAATCACACTCAAACTCTCAAGGGCAATACTAACAAGAAAAGCCATCCAAAACTTTCCCTGGTTGACCTGATACTGGTTGATAACTCAGCCAGCCACTGATATGTAGAAAGGTGGAAAGGGGGAGAGGGAAGGAGCCAGAAAATTCTACTTTAGGGAAAGCATGCACAAATGCAAGGTACTTTATCATGGGCAGGATTTTATTAAAATCTATGTCTCTAGAACTCAAATCACATATTCTCCTTCACTGATGGATGTGAGTAATGAATGGACAATGTGTATATGTGTATACATGTGTATATGTATGTATATATGTATGAGTATATATGTGTGTATGCATACACACCATAGAGAGATACTATCTATTCTACTGATATTACAAGAATTACTATTCCCATCTTATAGATGAGGAAACTGAGGCTCAGAAAGGTTAAATCACTTGACCATGGTCACATAACTAGTAAGTAGCATAAGCTAGAGATAAAGTTGAGGATAGGGGGTAGATGTGATTTCATTGGTGTAGGGAGAACTTCCCCTGCCAGTGAAGGTCGGCACCTTCTCTGGAATTTCTAAATAATCCCAGAGAGTTGCTTAAAGCAACAAGAGGTGAACTGACATGTCCAGCATGTCTGAGACAGAACTCAAACCCATGGCTTCTCAGTTCCAGAGCTAGCACAATATGTATTCTGCCAAGTTGCCTCTGTACTTAAAGTTATTCTGAAGGCTGCCGCACCAATTCAAATTAAAGTTAGGTCAATACAGGGAAGCTTGGTAACAGAATATAATTATTATATAAAACAATGAGGGAAATTTTCCCTGAAAGTAGATGAGCCAAGTGTTTGGCTCTGTTGTAGTGGACTTGATTCCCTTCATGTCCTCTGAGATCTAGCTATTTGGGGCTGCTTTCTATGCCTTGAACAGGACACTGCATCTCCCATCTCTGTGTCTTTGCACTGGCTGCCCTCCATGCTTGAAATGTTCAGCCCCACACCTCTCTCTCTTAGTTTTCTGGGCTTTCATCAAGACTCAGTTCTAATACCACCTTCTACAGGAAGTCTTTCCCAGTATCCCCAGCTACTAGTACCTTCCTCTCAGATGACCTTCCATCTACTATCTCTCTATCTATCCATTCATCCATCCATCTATCTATCTATCAACTATTTATCTATCCATCCATCAATCCATCTATCTATCCAACCATCCATATCTATCTATCTCTACATCATCTATCTAGATATAAATAACTAGATATGTATCCAGATAGAAAGACAGGTAAATAGACAGTTCTCTTGTGTGCATACTGTGTATATCTAGTTATTTATATGTTGTCTCCTGCTTATACATCCTAAAATACCAAGGTTAAATGCAATTAGGTCTATGATATTTATCCCACCTAAGATCTCCTTCCTGTGAAGTCTCATGAATACATATCTTCATAGCATCTCTCAAATACAGCCCCTTCTCTCCTCTAACACTGCAAGACCTGGTACAGGTCCTCATCACTTCATGCCTGGACTATTTTAACAGCCTGCTGGTGGGTCTCCCTGCCTCAAATCTCTCTAGTCCACTCTCCACTCAACTGTCAAATCCATCTTCCTAAAGTTGGGTGGTTTTTGTCTTTCATTCTTGAAGAGGACCAAGATGGCATCACTTTGTTGGGGTCAAGGTACAGTGTGTTCAACTGTGGCTGAATCAGAGCATTGCGAACTTGGAAAGCTCTGTCACATGTCAGGCACAAATAGTCCACATTCCTACTAAAAGTACAAGTCTGAACTTATCACCACCACCCTACCCCTCTCCCATTCAACCAAATCCAGTGGTTCCCTATTACCTCCAGCATCAAATATTTGTTTGATTTTGATTGAAATTCTGTTTGATTTTTAAAGCCCTGCATAACCTGGTCCTATTCTACCTTTCCAGGTTTTTTCAATCATACTCCCTTCTCTGATCCAGTGACACTGGCTCCAGTGTTATCCCTTCAATGTGACAACCCATCTCTTATCTTATTCTGCCCCAAACATATATTTTGGCCATATATTTGGGGGCATATTGGGGCATATATTCAGCCCCAAAATATTAGTATGTTTCTTTTATCCTGCTTACTATATGGCAAGCTTCCTAAAAGTAAGTACTGTGTATCACTCATTTTTGTATCTCTCATAGCACTTAACATTATGCCTTAAATAGAGTAGGTGCTCAATAATTATTTTTTGAACTTAAGTTATTTTATTTACAATATACAAGAACAATTAGTCAATCCAATGGCCTGCCATCACTCCCGCTGTGAAGGATAATTGTCAATACAAGTAATATCCTACTCCTTGAGCTAAGCCTTTGTTGTTGTCCAGTCATTTGGAGTTTTCTTGACAAGGGTACTGGAGTGGTTTGCCATTTCCTTCTCCAGCTCATTTTACAGATGAGGAACTGAGGCAAACAGGGTAAAGTGACTTGCCCAGGGTCACACAGCTACTAAGTTTCTGAAGCCATATTTGAACTCCAGAAGATGAGTCTTTTTGACTTCAGGCCCAGCACTCTATCCACTGCATCACTAGCTGCCCTCACACTGAGCCTAAACTGCTCAGCATGGTGTGCCCACACCAGAGAAGGGGCTGTGTTTTATGAACAAAGCAGAATTGAAACAGTTCAAAGGAAACACAGGATACACACATTTGGAGACTCAACCCCAAATGTTCACGCGGACTATTTGTGTCCAACCTGTGGTAGAGCATTCTAAACTCATATAGGTCAGACACATTGAAAGTTGACTTTAGCAGAGTAATGTCATTTTGGTCCTCTGACTACGAAGGACAACCACCAACCAAATCTCTATTAAAAAATGATTTTGAGAAATTCAAACATAAGCAAGGAAACACCTTTTCAACTACCAGTCAACAAGTATTTGTTTATCTCATCCAAGCTGGGGGTGGGGGAGAATACAAAAGTAGTATAAAAAATTATTCCTGCCTTCAAGAAATTGAAAATCCACCTAGGAACTCACGACTATCGAAAGCAATTTTAAACAATAACAAACAATAAAATACTACAACTAAGTGCTAAACTTTATAGCATGATAGATATAAACTGTTAGGTTCCAAGCAGAGGGAAATTAGTGTAGGTTCCAATGGTCCGAGAAATTTTCAGTGAGAAGCTGGGACTTGAGGCAGGTACTAATGACCTTAATAAAGACAAAAGATGACTTGGCTTATTCTGATCAAGACAATGATTCAAGACAATTCTAAAGGCCTTATGATGAAAAATGCCATCCACCTCCAGAGAGAGAACTACAAACAGTGCAAACTGGAGCAAAATTATCTTATGTTATTTTTCTTGCTTTCTGGTGATAGGGCTAATATGGAAATATGATTTGCATTATTTTGCATGTATAACTGATATCATATTACTTGTCTTCTCAGTGGGTGGGGAAGGGGCAGGTGGGAGGGAGAAAATTTTGAACTAAATTTTTTTAAAAGAATGTTAAAATAAATAATTTTTAAAAATATGTTTACGTGAAAAAAATAAACACAAGATATCTTAAGCAAATTATTAACCTTGATGACAAAAATATAAATAATATCAATCAATTTTTAAATATTTTTTCTCTACTTTGTTCCTTATTAGTAATGCTGGTAGTAATAACAATAAAAATGATAGCTAGCATTTATATATTGCTGTAAAGTACTATATTATTTCATTTGATCATCATAACAACCTTATGAGATAGATTCTATTATTGCCTCAATTTTACAGATGAGGACATGAGGCAGAAAGAGGTTAAGTGACTTGATCAGGTTCACATAGCTAGTATGTGATTGTGGCAGGATTCAAACTCAAGTCTCCCTGACTCCCAGTCTAGTCACTTAGCTTTAGCCTAACATGTTCCTCATGTGACTATGCTAACGGTCAAAAAAGCAGGCAGTGAACGCAATGGCAAAATGTCTTTATAGTCTCTTTTTGTCATCATAAGATTCAAGGCATTATTATGACATTTTATGGTTTGAGGGACTTTCCTGAGGTTTAATTAATATAGAGAACAAGTGGTAAGTAATAATGGAGAGGCACTTTTCTGCAATATATAATGTTAGAGAGCTTCCCAAGGCACAGAGAAGAGAAATTTCTTGCCCAAGGTCATGGCATTAGTATGTGTCGGTGGTAAGACTTGAACACAGGTCTTCCCAACAGCCAGCTCTCTTCCGCCAGGCTGCTTCTAGATGTTCCTTTCCCCCTTTTCAATTGTTTTATTTTTTCAATTCATTATTTATTTATTCTTAATATTCTTTTTTTTTTAATTTCCAAATTCTTTCTCTCCCCTCTCCTCCAGCCCCTTCTGCATTGATTGAGAAGGCAAGTAATATCATATCATGCCTGTATGTGCTGTTACATAATTCTTATGCTAGTCTTCACTCAATTACATGTGGGAAGCATATATAAAGCCACACAGTATTTGCCACTATTTCAAGAGAGCTATATAGATCTCATTTTTAGATTTTTCTACCATTCAGGTATCTAAGGACACCCACCCTTATGAAATACCTAATATTATCAATTCAACTTCAGGCCCTTGATATTTTCGCCAAGTACAATTTTGTAAGTAATCACTTGATTTTCACTCTTCAATATCTACAACAGTCGACTAATCTTGGAAAGCTTTTAGACAGAGTACAAAGTCCTCAGGAAGAACAACATTCATAGGTGATGTTTGCACTTCCAAAGACAAGGCTGCTTATTTGTTTAAATAAGCTTTTGACTAAGGTCACGCACCATTGGAGTCGAATGATGCCATAACAGACAACCTAAACAGAAATGTTTTCATTTAATTCTAATTTTCTATAACAATCAGGGGTGTTTGCCTACAGGCAATTTCTCTTCCAGTGCTTTATTGTCAGAATGAAGATATGTAGGCACAGCTCCCTGAGCTCATCTTTTTCTGACATGGCCTTTTATGCCACCCCTGAATTCCTATGAGATGGCCTGGGAATTTGGTTCACCCATCTTTATGGAGGCATCTGAACAGCCTCCAGATAAATCTGCTCTCATCCTTATACCTGTTTACAGGTAAAACAAATACGCTCTTCAGTTCCAACATTTTTCCCTACCTTTGGCTGAATCATCATAGCCTATGTGTTTAATGGTATCCCGGACTACTCGCTGATAATCCACCATGGCAATCGAAGTGATCTCCCCACAGAGTAGGACCATACCAGTTTTGCAGACAGTCTCTGTAAAGGAGAGGACAGAGGAAACCTTAGAACACATATTGCAAGGCAGCAAAGACTCCATACTGCCTGACACAGACCTCAGAGAGACATTGAAAAATCTGAAGAAGACTGGATGGCAAAACTGTAACTAGTATGGGGTGACTGGGGTTTTGTCCCAGGGGAGAGAGCATGTTTCCTCCCCATAGCAACCATCCTTTAGGTCATTCTTCATGTCGCCATACAGTACAACTTCTGTCTGCCCCCTTCCTCCCCACCAAAGGACTGGCAGTGGTCCATAATCCCTCTCTCAACCCCTGCAAAATGTATGGGACCTTGGGGTCAGGCTGTCCCCTTGCACAACTACACCTTTGGCCAGAATATGCTTCATATGTGTACTATGAAATTGGTACTAGAATAAGATCAAATGAGCCCTGTGACCCTAGAAAAGTCTCTTATGGAAGGAACACTGTCTCTAGAATCTGAGGACCCAAGTCAGATGCTACCTCTGATGCTTCTTGTCTTTATGACTAGAAAAGTCACTCAACCTCCCTGGGTCTAAGTTTTCCCATATGCAAAATAAGAGAGTTAGACAAGAAGGCCTCTGATGCCCTTTCCAGAATTAATCTATTGTCTTATGACTTCTCTGGGCTTTAGTTTTCTTACCTATAGAATGATAGAATTGGACAAGATTGATCTTTAAAAACTTTTCCAGCTCAAAAATTCTATAAATCTGTCATTATAATTCTGAGTCTTACTAAAATCAAAGGCAAATGGAAAAAGCATTCCCTTAATGTCAAGATGAAGAGCCTTGCACCTTATTCAGGTCTAAGAAATACTGATAGAGGATGATAATGATGTGAATGAAATTTAGATGGTGCCTCTGATTTAATCAAACAATAATGTGCCTTGGTCTATCTCCTGGCCTAATAAGGAGCCACAAGAGGATATTATGACATATATGGGAGAATGAATTAATTATCACATAATTTAACTTTAACCAACAGACTAGTGCCAAAATAATAATCCCCTAGACATCCACTCTTCTATCGAATGCTATGATGAATTAGAAATTAGAAATGAAAAAAATAAATTTAATCCAGAGAGGTATCTGTGTTTATGTCCCATTTTGGTATAGTGAAGGCATCATTAACTGTTACTTTAAAGGCTTGTTCCCAGGCACTGTCTGATAACTTCCTGCAGAAGGCCCAACATCTGCATTGGTACTTCCCCTAAATGAAGATAACCTGCCTCATTTCCAATCAGACACACTCTCTGGAAATTTCTAACTGTGACTAAGTTCTGAGACAGGCTGTACATAGCACTATTCTCCCAGAGATGGTAACTTATTTAGGACCGCTAAAAACACCAAGCAGAACTTCTACAACACAAAACAAAAAGATAAAACTCCTAATTTTCATATATTATGATAATTTCACCTATAGAAATGGGAGAAAAAATTCATGTTGGTGAAAGACAGTGGATTTAGGAGATAGCCTGTTTGGATTCTAGTTCCTGGCTCTGAGCTTAATTTGGCAAGTGACTTGGAAATAGATGTAACCTCTAAGACTCAGTTTCCTCACCTTTAAAATGAAAGGATTGAGCTAGATTATTTCTAAGGTCCCTTTCACTTATAATATTTTAAGCAAGTTCTTAGCACAGTGCCTATCCCATAGTAAGCACTTAAAAAAATGCTTGTTGACTAACTAAAACACTATATCCCATGAAGCATGAAAGCACCACTCAATACTCATCTGAATATTTAGATCTCTAGGAGAAGAAAATAAAATTTTACATGTACCCAAGAATAAATAGGACCTCTATTACACTTGGAAAATGACACAAAGCTAGATGTGACAGTCATCAACCAATCACAAAATCAGGATCCTGAAAGACCTTGGCAGGCTAGAATGTTGGGCTTAATCTAATAAGATGAAATGGTAAAGGTTTTAGACTGAGGTTTAAAAAATTATTTCATGAGGACATAAGATGGAGGGATATAGCTAAACTGGGAATCATCTGAAAAACTAGTGGAGGGTTCAATTGGCTGAAACCAATGTGAGCTGACAGCTTGGTGGGACTGCCAAAAGTATCATGTCAACATCCCTCATTCAGAAATGCAATGTTCAGTATTATCGAGGTGATGATCCCATCGTGCCCTGTCCTAATCAAACCACATCTGGAAAATGGTGTTGTTATGGGCACAATATTTTAGGAAAGATGTTGATCAACCAGCAAGCATCCAGGGGAGGTTAACCAGGAGAGTTGAGGCCTTCATGAACATGCCCCATGAGGGTTGGAAGAGGAAAACAGGATGTTTAGCCTAAAAATGTCTTAAGGAGAGAAAAACGATTGGTCTTGAAGTAATTGAAAAATTGTCACAGAAAATCGGGCTTGCTCTACCTCATCCCCAAATAATAGTAATTACAACAAGAATAATAGCTAGCATTTATGTATCAGTAACAATATCTAGGTATTATACCAAGTACTTTACAATTATTAACTAATTTGATCCTCACAACACTGGGATCTAGGGGTTATTGCTATTCTCCTTTTTACAGATGAGGAAACTGAGGCAAACAGAAGTTAAGTGACTTGCATAGTTAGTAAGAGTCTGATGCTGGATTTGAACCCAGGCCTCCCCTGACTCCAGGCCTAATGCTCTATCCACTGAGTAACCTAGCTGCTAATATGGTATACGGCAGAACTAGGAGCCACAGGTCAGAATTATACAGATGTAGATCTGATTTGATTTAAGGAAAAACTTGTGAACAACTAGAGGAACCAGACATGCAATAGTCACTTTGAGAGGTAATACTCAAGTATACACATACGCACACATGCACACACAAACATATACACACCTACACATATGCGCACACCTACACATGTGCAAACATACACACATGCACATACTCACAAACATACACACATACATATGTGCTCATATGTATACACACACTCACAACACATATGCACACATACACAAACATACACATGTGCATGCACACATGCACGCACACGCACAAAACATACACACCTACACATATGCGCACATACACACACAAAGATACATGCATACACATGTGCACACATGCGCACACAAACACGTTTATACACACATGCACAACCACACACATGCATGCCCACACATATGCGCACACACACAAACATGTGTGTGCACACACAAACATACGCACGCATATATGCACACATGCATACACACATGCACACAACACAATACACATCTACATATATGCACACATAAACATGCACACATATGCACACACAAACATACACACACCTACACATATGCACAATACACACATATATACACACCCCTCTACCAGAGGTCTTCAAAGAAAGGCTAGATAATCACTTGCTGGCTACTCCGTAGAGGAGATTCTTGCTCAAATATAGGTTGGACTAGATGGGCTTTGAGGTTCCTTCCAATAAGGGAATTGTGACAATTAGAAATTTTGAGACATAATTTCTGGGTAATTTAATCATTTTATCTATAAGGCCAGCACATTTACTAATAAAATGAGGGTCTTTTGGTCATCTCTCTTGGTTGTGGGTTCACAGTTATGCCCTTCAAAGAGTAGGTATTCCTGAGGGGTGGCAATCAACTCTGATTGGTTAACAATTAATGAGAGAATGAATATTACAATAAGAGGGTGGATCATATTAAAATGAGGGTCTTGGGCTAAACAACTTGGTCAGAGAGACTTATCAACTTCACCTGTCTGAACTAAAGGGAGGAGTCAAATTTTCTCAGATCTGTCTGAGCAAATACAATGTGCAGTAACACACCCATTAACCCCAATATAGAATTTCCTTTACTGTCGGATTAGATCTTGGCCTGGGTAAATCTTTAAGATGGTAGGCTTCTTGATGAAGAAGTAGAAAAAAAGAAAAACCTTGGTCCCAATACAATAGTTATTAAATACAAGAGAGAAATAATCATTTCTCTCAAAATCATGTGATTTTGTGATTCTTACCACAAGCAACTTTAGCATTTGGGTCTTGTTTGAGATGGGCGTCCAGCACGGCATCACTGATCTGATCACAGATCTTATCTGAAATAAGAAGTAAACTATGAGTCTGAAATAGTAAATACACAATATATGAATGGACAAATGTGAATATATCATCAGCTATTAAAGAAGAGACATATCAGATATCTAAGAAATGAGAAATAATTTCAAACACTGTATCCAGCACCACTCCTCTACCATCCCAACTTTAGGGTGATGTAGATTTTTGTTCTAATCCTGGAATTTCCTGTAGAGAAAAATGTATGCCAAAAACAGTTATTCCAAGACCTCCAGGGTAATTCACAAACATTCTTCTAATAATTTTTTCATCCATCAACATATATTCTCTAATTCCTGAGTGCACATCTGGAAAAGTCCTAAAAGCAGACACTCAAGCACTTCCTTCAATAGTAACAAGTTAAAGTTAGGGCAATGAAATCCGATTGGACAATAGATGGGGGTTTTTTTGTTTGTTTTGTAAGACTCAATGCACTAGGTTCAAAATGCTGTGCCTTAGCAATGTGAAACTTCTAAAACAAAAGTGAACAGGAGAATACCTCTAGGACAGTACAACAATTTAAGATATTGTCATAAGAAATTCTCTAGCCTTCTCAGATGGATCCAAAATGCCACGCATCATCATTGTTTTTAATGAAGCCAATAGTTAACTGAAACCCCCTGTGTAATGTTAGCTGCAGTAGATACAAGGGAGCTCCAATCGATAGTTTGGCGTCATTCTTTTGCTCGACATCTTTTACAGGATACCTGTAAAGAGGGAACCCAGAACTGCATTTCTCAAACGATTTTGGCCACAGAGCTCTTCAAAATCTGACACATACCAACATCATAGATGCTGATCAAGGCATTTGGAATTGCACTGGCATCAAGGGAGATCAGATAACTTTTGGATTGGGCAAATTAACCTTATTTTCATACCAAAAATACCATATCCATCTATATCTGATTGTGTTTGTCATTATTTGACACATAGTATTTTAGGGAAGAAATATCAAATTTTCCCATTGAACCATTATGCACATCTTGAAGAGCATCATGTTTGGGGAAAATATAATAAGCTGGAAAAAACTCATCATATCACTGTTACTTCAGGACAATCTGAGCTGCCCATGTTCAAAACTTAAGGAATAAAAAGCACTTTGGCCTTGCACACACAGTTTTAGATGTCAAGTTCAAGTTTCAAGTTGGCTACAAAGATCAGTTCTTGAAATCACTTCTCTGTTTCTCCAGTGAGGAACAGGCCACATAATCACGTGAATACTATCATTTAAGCCAAGAAACTTCTAAGTGTGTAGCCATGGAACCATAGTTACTATATCTAAAATTGTATTAGGCTCTGGTTCAGATGGATACTAAAGAACATGAAATATGTTTATATTGTTGTCTTTTATCAATTCCCTCTACTCTATTTTATGCAACATTTACCTGGCATTACTTTCTTCATATTTTAGGTTCATTTTACCAGTGGGAGTTTGCTTATAATATTTTTTGTTTCTATTTTAAAAAAAAATATCTATACCTACAAGTGACTTTCAATTATTTACATAAAAATTATCACTCTGGGAACTATGTAACTGAATTTAATTGGAATGTAAATCTGTTTTAAACAATATAATATGTCACACATTCCCAAATCAAATGGAATTTGTCTTAGTATTTTCTACTGCATAGAGCAATCCACTAATCTAGAAGTAGAAAGCTGACCATATATACAAATATTTTCCTGTATAGAATTTTTTTTTGATGAAACTAAAAGGGAAACGTGTCTGGGATCCTTTCACGCACCAACACTGGGTTGTATTACATTTTACTTGTAAGTATTGTTAGAACAAAATTTTAAAACTACATTCACTAAAACATTCTGTTGTTCCTCTAATAGTTCATATTATCTTTAAAAACATTCATATATATTCACATTCATCTAAAAAAATGGTTGACACTATCAAAAAAAATCTTAGAATGAACTCCATTCACTATGCCCCAACCCGAAAATTTGAATATAGTTACCTGTATACATTCAAAGCACAACAGATTAAGAACTGGGAGGAACCATCCAATCCAACCCCTTCCTTTTACAGATGAGGAATCTGAGGTACAGAGAAGGGAATGACTTATCCAAGGTCACACAAGTAGTAAGCAGAAGTACAAGTCAAACCCAGGGTTTTTTAAATTCCAAATCCAGCACTCACACTGGAAAATGTTCTCAAAATTCCTCATCTTGCTTTAACACACAGAGCATCTGAACAGCTACCACATCATAGAAACCAAAGAGCCATTCAAGGGCTATGTATCATACAAATAACAATGAATAATTTAAATGACAATTTAATGAAGCACAACAATATCCCCTTGTCTGCCTCTTTGTGTCCCATTTACATGGGTGGGACAGGAAACAGGAAACAAAATCTCATCATATCAAAATGGATATACTGAATATACTTTAAATACATTCAGCAGCGGCAGTCAAAACTGTACCTGATTGAAGAAAGGGTGCAATAATTAAAATTAAATTCAACAAACATCTATTAAATGTCTACTATATGTATGGCACAATGTTAGGTTTGGGGGATTGTAAAGACAATAATGAAACCATTCTTTTAAGCAACTTATGTTCCCTTGCCAATTGCTTTGCAAACCTGGGGGAACCTCTGGGGCCTCCATGAATGATGCAATCAATCAACAAACATTTGGTATACACTCACCCTGTGTACCTAGAAGTATACTAAGTGCCATGAATGACACAGAGCAGTACAAGATAAAGGAGAGGAAGCCCAGACCAGGGCACAGAGACCTTTTCAAGTTGACCAAGGTCTCCTAGGTTCTTTATCATGAGCGACAATGAGCAAAGGATTATACACCAATTCCCTAAAGGCCTACTGAAGAAAGTGAGTAAAGAAGCAAAGCCTACGCCTACTTGCATATGGCCATCAAACGGTCAAAGAAGGAGCTTTCCTTTATGAAAACAAGAGCTTGAGAACCAAATGCTCATGGGAGAAAGATCTCAAAATCATCTACTTTGTGAGTATGCTACAACCAAACTAAATAATTCAGTTGGCTTTACATAAGTAGCCAGTTAGATGGAGGAAAAAGAAACTCTAAGTAATATGGAAACAATAGTACTTATTTCAGAAGTTCAACAATATGCAATTTATTGGCATGGTATTCCTTCCAAAAGCAGAGATTACAACGCCACTCTAACAAAATAATTAATCTTCAAGAATTGGTGAGACCAAAACAATGCAGCACCCTGTAGTCAATGGAATGGTGTTGAGTCTCTTAAAATTTAGCTAGTCTGGTCAGACAACATACAGATGGCCCATTACCAGGTAGAGTTCTTCCAGCTGGGTAAAATCAACAGAACTTCAACTCTACTGACAATAGCTTTCAAGAACTTGATATTTCTTCCATGCTACAGTGAGGAATTGAAGAATGAGAATTTATGATATGTATATTTTAGGCTAAATCTAAAGTCTGATAAAACACATTTGCATATAATGCCCACTTCAAAATCCCCTAAACTGATAGGAGTCACCCATTTTGCTGAAAAGGGTTGACTAAGCTTGATAAAGACTAATTGAGTATGTTTTCCTGGTCTTATTGAAGAAAGTGAAAGAGTTAGATTAGTTCACAGTAGATAGAGTGCTGGTCCTGGAGTCAGGAAAAACTGAGTTCAAATCCATTCTCATATGAACTGTGTAACACTAGGCAAGTCACTTAACCTATTTGCCTCAATTTCATCATCTGTAAAATGAGGTTAGTAATAGTTTCTACCTCCCACGGTGGTGAGAATAAAGGAAGACATAGTATGAAGCACTTTACAAACCTTAAACTGTGGAAATGCAAACTATTATTATAATTGTGATTATTGGTAGAGAGTAAGCTACAGTAAAGAATGGTGATAGTCTTTGCTTACTATGTTCTTTTTCTCTATAAGTATGAACACTGTCAAGATGTCAAAGGAGACAATAGGTTATAATGTTAAACATATTGTACTTGAAGTCAATAGACCTGTGGTTGAATCCTCTCTCAAAGACTTACTAGCTTTGTGACCATGAAAAAAGTCACTTAACATCTAAGATCTTCACTTTTCTCATCTTTTAAATGGGGATGGTAATAGTTGTATCCCTAATTCACAGGCCTGCTCACGTGAAATGTGAGTAATTATTATTCTCATATAATTTTGAAGGAGGCTCTCTCAATACATGAAGTAGTTCATATTATAATAGTGTATTTGTCTTTATGATTTATATTGATGCTCCTTTCACAAAGGAATGACTAATTCCTTTTCCACATTGCCTTTAAGGTAAATAAGTTTCCAGCTGTTAGCTATTGCAACAATCTTTTAAGGATGGCTTATGATGCGCTCATCCCTACCCGGAAATCTTGCTGAGGGACATAAATCTGGTGGTATGCTTCCTCTGCAGGTCCAAATAAGAAATAGATTCCATTCTTGAGAAGGAATATCTTTTTTCAGCACTAAGGAACTATCATTCTTCTTATACGAGCTAAGGAAGGCTGCAGGATGAGTTAACATTCATTAAGCTCCCATTTTGAGCAAAATATAATTACTACACTGAAGTATCTTATAATCTACCTGGACAAGACTGAATACATGCATTTTAAAATGAATACATAGGAGTCCCAAAAGAGTGGTACGAGATAGTTAGGGCTCAAAGATTTCAATAGACTCTTGAGCGCAGTCCAATGAAAGGGACAAAAGGAATGTGCATTCTGTTTATGTTTATTTTTATTGGTATTGCTAAATATTGTAAATATAATGCCATGATTATAATCTGAAGCTTCGTATAAATGTTGCAATATTAATTTCTTTCTAGCACCAAGACTATATAGTAAGGTGAAATTGTTTACATTATCCAAAAAGTAATTTATTTGGAAATAAACCCAAATTCCAACTTTTTGAGTTATTATTTTGATCCTTCAATGGTACATCCATGGAGCTGTGATTTCATCGGTGTGGGTATTTGCTCTAATCACTAAAATCACAAATCATACATCCATGTTTGTTGATCCTGTTTTACTCTTGTCCAAGGGGTCTGCCCACCATGTTGGGGCCTTCTTCCAGATCTCTGGATGGATACCAATGCCAATAGAGCATTGGTCCTCCACTGAAAGCAAGGGCTCTCGGGATATAATCATCCTACTTCCTTTTCTAGGCATACTTCTCTTTAATAATATCCTTGATAGCACTTTTATGCATGATTCTTCATTGGTAATATGTAGCCATATTTTCCTCTCTGCTGTTTTTCAAAACTACCTTACTTCAAACATGTTGAAAGTCTCCCCAGATTTGGTGGCCTAATGACTATTCTCATATAATGGAAAAAATAAAGTGTCAATTTAATGAATTTGGAGTGAAGGGAAATGCTGGATAGGAATTCATCTAAATGGTACTTGGCAATCAAAATCATTCCTTAATTAACTGAGTTTTTTTCATTTTTCAACTATTCAAGACATTAGCATTGTATCATTATGGGCTCTTTGAAGGCCCAAACTGGTCACTGGATGTCCAAAGTCCCAAGGTTTTTTCCCTAGGTACAGAAAATCGGAATCGCTAATTGTCAGCACTTCATAAACACTTGGAGCTCTCTACAATGCATGAGACAAAGCAGTACACTGGAAAATAAATGCCATGACAACCCCAGATACCATACTTCAAAATTAGTAGACAAAAAATTTGAAGTGGAAAATAGGAGAATAAAGGCATAATAACATTCACCTACTGCACTGGGAGGTGGGGAAGGAACTAATGAACCAAAAGGAAATGTCATACAGGGGGGGAAAGAAACAAACTAGGAGAATGAAATATAGGAAAGATAATAAATGTTTACTGGATTGAGTTTGTTTCAGTGAGTAAACGTGTTATGTTGCAATACATTTCAAGTTATCAACAAAGCCTCTAAACAGCACATAAGCACATGCTGAAACTACAGATTTAAGGGTTGCCAAAATGTCTTGTGTTAAGTCTAAAGTATAAAAAACCTTGTTCAGAGCTGCAAAATATACCTGAACTTTATGATATCCCTATATCTATAACATTTTACAAGAATAATGCTAGAGACTAGAAACAACTGGAATTTCAATATTGCCTTCAGGTTAGCAAAGCATTTTATAGTCATTTCCCATGAGATTATCAATAGTCCTGTAAGATAGCGACTACAGGTATTACTGGTAAGCATTTTGCAGACAAGGAAAATGAGGCTCTCAGAAGGTAAGTGACTTGCCATTGATCACACAGCTACTAAGTGTCAGGGGCAGAATTTGAACCCAGTTCTTTCCAACTCCGGGTCCAACACTCAATCCATAATGCCATGTTGTGTCTTTGGGAGGGCATGGCATAAAGTAAAAAGAAGTGGTGTCTGAGTCAGAGGCCCTTGGTGTGAATATTGCTTTGGCTAGACTGATTGATTGTGTGGTGCTGAACAAATCACTTCACTTTCTGAGCCTTTGTCTTCTCATCTGTAAAATGTGGAGGTTGTACTAGACGACCTCCAAGGTCCCTTACAGCTCAAAGCCTATAATTCTAGGATTTCAAAGGTCTCTGGTTCTAAATTTTTGATCCTATGAATTTGATCATAGTTACAACCATCAAGAATGATGATTTCCCTTCCTGAGGTAGTTATTGTTCATATGCCTTTGCAGGAGCAGCAGGGCAAATAATTATCTTTTCAGCCAATGTTATTTTTCTTCACATTTCCTAAAATAACAGACATTTGATACCATCTCTTTCTTTCTAAAGTACATTCACTTAACATGGAAAACTCAGTGACCCTTGTCCTTGTTTGAGGGAACATTTTCTGTTGACTCAAGCTGCATATTGGTGGCAGATGACCATTTGATTTTTTTTAAAGATATGTAATTTTAAATGTTCTGACTGTATATATAGACATTCAGATGATTAATTTTGCATTACCACTTCAAGCAACTACATATATTTCCTTATTTAAAAAAAATATATAACAAGATTCTAGGGGGCTAAACATACAGCATACACTGTTGTTTGGTACCCTCTTATTTTGTTTCTTCTCTGATAGCTGAGAGAGTTCAATCTTTCTATGAAAATGGGTTTTCTAAGGCTTTGAGACCATGGAGCCCAAAGCCCATCCATTCATATTCATGACAGGATTATTATTATTATCATTATTGGCAATAATAAATAAAAACAGATTTATATAGCAATTTAAGGGTACAAAATGCTTTACATGTGCCCTCATTTTATCTTCCCAACAACCCAGAAAAGTTGATGCTAATATATTACCCTTACTTAACAAATAAGGGATCCAAATAATAAGTGGCTTGCCCAGAGTCATACAAATAATAAATGTCTAAGGTAGGATTCAAATTCAGATCTTCCTGACTCCTGGTCCAAGGCTGTAACTGCATATCTAACTGTTGTGGTTTGTTTGTTTGTTGTTAGAGAAATAATCACAAAAGTAATATAAGCTGCCCTCTTCAATGGCATTGTTGACCCTAACTATAAACTTCTTTGGGCAACCACCCACCTCTTCCATCCCATGCCACTAATTGCTAGTGACTTAACTTTGTGAAGCTGCTCCCAGGCAAACTAACTTACCAGGATGCCCTTCTCCTACAGACTCCGAAGTGAACATGAAAGCCCCTTCTTCACTCAGAGAATGGTCACACAAGCCATCCACAGGTCCATTCATGTTGCAACACTTTCCCCTTAAGTTTCTTCAAAGGAGCAGCTTGAGGACTCTTATTGCACCCTGGTTGCCTTTGGGAGCCAAAAGGAATTTCCCCCCAGCAGAGCTGTTTCTATCTAGGAGACTGCCTCTGCCTGCAGAGCTTTGAGCAAGTGTGAGTAGAACAAGGATGTATGAGAAAGTGAATGAGTGAACTGAGTGGCATGTGCCTCTTCCCCCTATCAGTGTCTCTGGCTGATTGGAGCTTCAGTTCCAGTTGCTCCTATATATGGAAAAGTGAAAGTGCCTGAATAATCATGTGAGAAATTTGGAGGAGTCCATTTTCTGGGAGAGGAGGGGAACATTCTTTCTTTGGGAGAATTTCAATGAACTCTGATCCTCCACAGCATAAAATTCAGCATTGTACACCAAGAAACCCTACGATTTTTACAAAAGTGAAGAACCTACGGGATCCTTCATTGACTGCATTAGGAATTTATGAATTACTCCCATTTTAACACCCCCTTTGGACAGATGGAAATGTTTTCACATGTGTACTGTTGTTGCATGAAAATAGAAAAATGTGGGATCAAACTCTCTTAAGGAAATGTGAGAGACTAATAATTGGAGTGGGGGGGAGGGACTCTAGTATAACTCCTCTGTTGTGAGGTCTTTCTCCCTTGTTTCTTTTCAGTACTTTTTTTCTTCTTTCTTTCTTTTATCTTTATTTTATTTCTCTTGTCCAGCATGGACTTCTCTGTTTTCATGTATCTGTTTGAGCTTATCACTAAAAGAAAGCCAAAGCTAAATTCTGCCTTTGGTTTGCAGTTGTTGAAGCATAGTTTTAACAGTTTCATCTTAGAAGGAAAGCATGCCTCTTCTTTTGTTTTCAAGTCTTCTTTGCCCACACTAATTATTGTAAAAGGTATTTCTGCTTCTATGAAGTTGTTACATAACCAGATACAGGGCTATCTGGTAGAGTGATTAGTTTTGTTATATGCTCCTAATCATTAATTTTTAAGGAAAGTGAATAGCTAATTATCAAAAGAGTTTTCAGGACATATTTGGCAGGAGGGGGAAATCCTTAATCAAGTTTCCCAGGTTACAGCAGAAAAAAATGATTTTTTTTCAGGAAAGCATTTTAAAAGTGAAAAATCATTCCTAGGGCATTTCAGCTATGGAGGAGTACAAATTTCTAGAGCTTTTAGGGTAGAGATGTGATGTTTATATGTATAGTAGCCTAAATCCAATAATTTCTAGGGAATCTCTATTCACATTGATCTTAGAGTTTTCTACTATGGCTAAAATAATAAACAAATCATATTATATAAGTAAGGAGATACTGCCCTCCTAACAGCAACACCTTCTAGTTTATCGTTGCATTCCAAGTATGTTTGGATTCTTGTGTAATTTGAAGCAATAAAAATTGAAAGTAATCAGGTTAAAAGAAAACTCGGATAAAGAAAGAAATTTACACTAGAGAAGAAGATCATCCAAAACCTAATGTCAAGCATTTCACAAATAGCAAAATGTCAAAGTCATGTAGGAATCACGATGACTACATTTGTATATGTCTCCCATAAATGCATTATTTTTTTAAGTCAAAAAAAGTCACCATTTCCTTTTGTCTCTGTAGCAACAACCAGCACATTGATGGTTTTGCTAATTGCTTAGTAACAGAAGCCACATTTAAATACTTTACTACTACCAATGAAGCTAAACCAACACTCCCTAGAGGTTAAGCAATGGGACCTTAGATTTTTATTTAGCAATATTTAACAAGGAGGGAGGATTTTTTTTGGTGGGGGGAGTTAGTAAAAGGAGAAGAAAAAGCCAATATCAGGAGTTAGATACAGAAGAAGAATCACATTAGGACAAGAGATAACCTTTGATACCATCAGTATATTGGGATTCACATTGTTTGCACCTAAAATGTTTCATCATCAATGTGCTTTAGCAAATTTCTTCTGCGTATATTTGTTTCAAACCAGGAGGTATAGTGGGCTAATGTTTAATTTGGACTGTAGACCCAGGTTCCTCCCTCAATCAGTTGTTTTGTTTGGTGGGGTTTTTTTTAATATCTACTAAACAGTGAAAAAAATAAGGCAAAGTTGAAGTATCAAACAACTATCTAAGTTCTCATATAGGAACTGGAATGAAGTAAAATATGTTCTCAATGTCCTCTGTACTGCAATAAAATTAGCAATAGCATCCTCCACCCTTTTAAAATAGTTTAAATAGCAGTAGGAGACAACTATCACTTATAATAAAGAAGGAGGAAAAAATTCAATGAAACTATGTTATTCCCTATGTAATCCTTTCAGATGGGTCACAGTTTCTGCAAACTGTAAAATGAGAGGGTTGGATTAAATCATACTAAGTCATTTTAAGTCATGTCTGACTCTTTGTGACCCTTTTTTGAGTTTTCTTGGCAGAGATACTGGAGTGATTTGCCATTTCCTTCTCCAGTTCATTTTATAGAAGAGGAACTGAGGCATACAGGATTAAGTGACTTGTCCAGGGTTACACAGCTAGTAAGTGTCTGAGGCCAGATTTGAACTTGGGAAAATAAATCTTCCTGATTCCAGACCCAGCACGCTATCCACTATGCCACCTAACTGTTTGTTTTGTGGGTCATAGACCCATTGGCAGTCTAGTAAAAGCTATGAACCCCTCTGAGAATCATATTTTTAAATATACAGGACTGGTGTATTAGCAACCACACTAGCACACAGGGTGGGCTGCTAGAATGGGTTCTTTGATCTGCTTTTCTAAAGGAAAGATAGCTTTAAAGGGGTTAACAATCTTACTTTAATTAACAGACAGATAAGTAGAAAGAAGTGAGTATTGGAGAAAGAATCCCACAGACAGGGCTCCAACTGTCTGAACAAAGTAATATAACCACCTATATACACCACTAGACCTGAAGAGCATCAACATCTGAGTGGGGGAAAGGAGGAAGAGGGACAACTCTTAGAAAATAGTGACTCAGAGTACTGTCCAGGGAATCAAAAGGTCCTTCTCTTGAGCAAGCCCCCAAAGTAAAATACCAACCTCCCAGTACATATAGGTTCAGAGCCAGGAGGTACCATAAACCTCATGACTCAGTGCCTAATTAGCTTAGTACCAAAAGGTGTGAAAGCCTTCCTACAAGCAAGCCTCCCTGTAAGCAAGCTTCCCCCTAAGCAAACTCCTCCTTAGCAAGTTCCTCCCCCAATAGGTTCTATGTGACTCAGGATGTATCACAACTCTGAAAGCAGCAAGGCATCTGTGATTGAAATACCTGTGTACCTTTAGACATGGGAACACAGCCCTTGTTCCAAGGCAAAAAGGAACTCGTGTGGTCACATAGGCCTATTAATGAATGGGGAAGATCTTCATATTCCATTAACATTACAGCTGGTGAGAACAAAGATGCACATAACACCTGAAATTTATCCAGTTAAGAACACCCGAATGAAACGATTTTTCTCTCAAGTCCCTTCTACCTCAAAATGACAACAACTGTCATTTTATGGACATTTACAAAGTGCTTTGTGGACATTGTCTCATTTGAGCTTCCTGACAACCTTGAGAGGCTGGGGATACCTCTGGATGACTATCTCCTTTTTAAAGATAAGCAATTTCAAGTAAGCAACTTGCCCGAAGTCATACAACTAACAAGTGCCAGGAACTAGATTTGAATCCAAGTCTTCTGAACTCCAAGACCAAAATTCCAATCTCTGGGCTATGCTCCTTCTCTGAATCCTAATATCCTATGATATTAAAGGAATAGAGAAGTGATCCTTTAGAAAGCCATTGGTGGAGTTATGAATTGATCCAACCATTCTGGTAAACAATTTGGAACTATGCCCAAAGGGCTATAAAACTGTGCATATCCTTTGATCTAGCAATAACACTGCTAGGACTATATGCCAAACATATCCAAAAAAGGAGGAAAGGACCTATTTGTACTAAAATATTTATAGTCACTCTTTTTGTGGTGGCTAAGAATTGGAAATTGAGAAGATGCCCATCAATTGGAGAATGGCTAAACAAGTTGTGGGATATGAGTATGATGGAAAATTACTTTACTGTAAGAAATTGCAAGCAGGACGATTTCAGAAAAAAAAAACTGGAAAGACTAACATAAACTAATTCAAAGTGAAGTGAGCAGAAGCAAGAGAACATTGTACACAATAACATCAATATTGTACAATGAAAAATTGTGAGTGATTTAACGATTCTCAGCAATACAATGATCTAAGACAGCCCATAGGACTCATGATGAAGTTTGCTATCCACCTCCAGAGAAAGAACTGATACTGTCGAAATACAGATTGAAGTATGCTATTTTTCTCCTTCTTTCTTTCTTCCTTCCTTTCTTTCTTTCTTTCTTTCTTTCTTTCTTTCTTTCTTTCTTTCTT
>NW_027187339.1:9906503-9994498 GCF_028583685.1 Petaurus breviceps papuanus
CTTTCTTTCTTTCTTTCTTTCTTTCTTTCTTTCTTTCTTTCTTTCTTTCTTTCTTTCTTTCTTTCTTTCTTTCTTTCTTTCTTTCTTCCTTCCTTCCTTCCTTCCTTCCTTTCTTTCTTATTCAAGTCTTCTTGTACTAAACGACTAATGTGGAAATGTTTTACATGTATAACCTATATCAGATTGCTTACCATCTCAGGAAGGGGAGAAGAGAGGGAGGGAGGAAGGGAGGGATAGAATTTGGAACTCAAAATTTAAAAAAAAAAGTTTTAAAAATTGTTTTAACATGGGGAAAAATAAAAATATGAAAAAAAGACATGCAAGGTTCTCCAACCCTCTATTGGGATATCATTGAAGAACTGAAACTGTCCCAGGCATGGAAGGGCAACCACAGGCCATCTTGTCCCCTGACCCTCCTTATAATCTCAGGTTTCATACTGTCTCCTAGAAACAAGTGTATAGGAAAGGTCACAGAAAGTAGAAAAAAGGAGTGTATTCTAAGACATTTTAACTTATATAATGAAGGTGATCATCCCAGCGGAAATTACCCACTATATACTGATTTTACTTTCCTCTAATGCTCTATCTAGTTCCAGACACTTACTAGCTGTATGATGCAGGGCAAGTCATTTAATCCAATTAGCCTCAGTTTACTCATCTGTAAAATGAGCTGGAGAAGGAAATGGCAAACCACTCCAGTATCATTGCCAAGAAAAACCCAAATAGGGTCATGAAGAGTCAGATAAAACTGAAAACAACCAAATAACAACAACCAGTTCTCAAAATCATGACTTTTGTTTAGGATGCCCAATTTGATAGGTCAGATTTAGAACTTTTTACCTGAAACATACAATTTACACTAGGTGAAATTGACAATATAATTTTTAAAGACATAATCCCTGTCCTTAAGATTCCTAAGTATTCCATCCTTTGTTTGCAATGAAGTTACTAATGATAAGGATCATTAAGGATCCTTATCCTTAAATAAGGAATGTACTTTGGACTGTTCTTGCTGCAGTAGGGACAGGTTTTCCCAAACCATTCACACTCCATTCTCCCATTCTCCTTTCAACCAACAGCATATATTTACAATACAAGTAAAAGGGAATACAAATCTACAGCAAAAAAATAGTTGGTAGAAATCCAAAAAGTTGGCCTTTTTATATTTTGCTGGATAGTATTCACCTCACAGGGTCAGTATTCAGTGTAATGAGCTATTTGAGATTTTCTATATCCTTTTTTCTAGCTCAACTTCTAACTGAAGGAGAAGTTTTGAATGCCATTAGGTTTCTCTCCTGTGGCAAAGTGCCTGGTGCTTATTCTATTCCAGCTGAGATTTGCAAGGCAGGGGGTTCACTTCCCATACAAAAGCTGACTGAAATTTTCTGGGTTACATGGCAGGCGGAGGTTATCTCCCAGGAGTTCAAGGAGATCTCCTTTGTCCATCTCTATAAAGGAAAAGGAAATAGATTGTACTGTGGCAATCACGGGGGAGAAGAGGCGGGTCTTTCTCCTAGTCATTGCTAGCAAGATTCTTCCCAGAGTTCTCCTTAATGGTGATTCTTCTCCTGGAAAATGGTCATCTACCTGAGAGCTAGTGAGATTTCAGAAAAGGCTAAGGAATAGTCAATATGGTGTTTGCTGCCTGACAACACCAGAAGAAATGTGAAGAGCAGAACAGATGTCTTGTACAAAACATTCATTGATATAACCAAGGCCTTTGATACCATCAGTCAGGAGAGCTTATAAAAGATCATGGCAAAATTTGGTGGCCTGGAGAAATTCATCAGTATTGTACCTCAGTTTCACAAGGGCATACTTGCATAGGTTCTGGACAACGGATGATGTTCTTGCACTTTCTCAGTCAACAATTCAGTGAAGCAGGGCTGTGTGCTTGCTCCCATGCTTTTTTTTTTTTTTGTCTTTTTGGAGGGTAGCTGGGGTTAAGTGACTTGCCCAAGGTCACATGGCTAGTTTTGTGTGTGTGTGTGTGTGTGTGTGTGTGTGTGTGTGTGTGCTAAGTGTCTGAGGCCAGATTTGAACTCAGGTCCTCCTGACTCCAGGGTCAGTGCTCTATTCACTGTGCCACCTAGTCACCCTGCTCCCATGCTTTTTAGCACAATGTTTTCAGCAATGTTGTCAGAAGTCTTCAACAAAAGGACAAAAGTGGCATCAAGGTCAACTATCACACTGATGGTAAATGATTTAACTTGAAAAGGCTGCAAGCTAATACTAAAGTAGAGGGAAAGTTTGTACATGATTTTTGTTGGTTTGTTTGTTTGCAGATGATTGTGTACTCAGTGAAGCCTCTGAGTGAGACTCAAATGCAACAAAATATTGATTGATTCTCTGCTTGTGCTAATTTTGGCCTGATGATTAGCCCCCGGAAAACAGAGGTTCTTTACCAGTAGCACACTAATTTGTGGAACTGTAGGCTACAGCAAATGGAGAAATTTTGGATGCTGTGGATAAGTTCACTTCCCTTGGCAGTATATTTTCCAGGTGTGGGTATAATAGCATAGATAATGAGGCTGGTGCCGATGCACACATTGCCAGAACTAGCTCAGTGTTTGGGAAGCGCCAAAGGAAAGTGTGGGAGAGAAGAGGTATTGGACTGCGTTCCTGAGTGAAGGTCTACTGAGCCATTGTGCAGACTTCATTATTGTCTGCCTGTGAAACCCAAACAGCATACTTGCGCCACTCCAGGAAATTTAATTGCTTCCATTTAAATTGTCTTAGGAAGATTCTGACAAGATAAGGTACCAGACCCTGAAATCCTTTCTCAAGATGAAGTACCAAGCATTCAAACTCTACTGCAGAGAACACAACTCCGATGGGCTGGACACATTGTTCAAATGCCAAAAGTATGTTTTCAAAAAAAACCCCACAAGTACTCACATGGAGGTCAGAAGAAGTCATACAAGGACACTCTCAAGGTATCTGAAGAACTTATGAGGCATGGGAAATGCCAGCACAGGACTGCCCAAAATGGCGTGCTGACAACAAAGAAGTTAGTGTGTTCCATGAACAAAGCAGAATCACAGCAGCTCAAAAGAAACATGAGATGCACAAATTTAGCGATACCTCTACGCTATTGTACATTTGTTCATATGAACTATTTGTGCCTGACCTGTACTAGAATGTTCTGAGCTCATATTGGTCTGATCAGCCACAGTCAGACATGCTATACCCTGACCCCAAAATAGTCATTTTTATCCTCTTTGAGACTGAAGGACAAGCATCCAACCATTTCTTCATGAGTATCAACGAATCCTTTGCAATGACATATTTTCTAGAATAGAAGAAATAAAAAACTGTACCCATACATAAGGTCCATATTGTACAGTGAGTGCCTTCATAGGATGGCACAAAGGAACCCCTTTCTTCCCTATGTTATCTCAGCTTGGTTTGAGAAATTTCCCTGGAATTTTCCTCCAAGGGGGGTCAAAGGCAGAGAGATTCTGACTTTTTTTTAAGGAGGGAAGGTGGGGGAGAGGCTTAGGCCCCTGAGATGAATTTGGTCTTTGTGAGTACAAGAGTTCCTTGGAAGGACTCCAGAGCCATGTAGCACATGCATACATATTAGGGTTCTGCTCATCCCCTGCATCAAATAGAACGTAAGATCTTTGAAAGAAAGGCCTGGTTTATTTTTATTCTGGGATCACCAAGCCTTACACATGGCAGGAGCTTAATGATTGTTGATTCGAATCTAAGATTGTCTTAACATCAATACCCCCTCCACCAGTACAGACTGCACCCTACCCCTACATCTTATCCTGTGCAATTCATGTCCATGCCTTCTTCTAAGTCTTCCACAAAGGATCCATCAATGTTAAGGAAGCTTTCCTCTGGTTATCTTAGTGTTACCAATTCAACATGTGTGCTGTCCATCTCTTGTTTTCCATTCTAGCTACTTGATAAGGCCATCTTATTTTCTGGCCATTCATGTCCTTGATTACATTGTTTATTCCATTCCTTCCATAAGCACTATTTTTAGCATGCTTTAACCTACCATGTGCTTTTGAATTAGCTTTTGAATTTTTTCCCTGCATTGTGGTTTTTTTTAGAAACATACCAGCACCAGAAGAATACTGATGTTAAAGAAATAAGCCTTTGTTGTCACTTAGAATCATTGAAAAATTGAATGTACTATACAGTTTCTAAAATGTCATCCAACTTTATGTCCTCTCTTGCTTAGTTATGAGCCCAGTTCGTTGCCAATTTATAATGTCTATCCACTGGTGTGTGTGTGTGTGTGTGTGTGTGTATGTGTTTACATGTAGATAGAAAGCAAGAAAGACAGAAAGAAGGAAAGAGAGAAAGAAATAAGGAAGGAAGGAGAGAGAGAGAGAATAGCTTCTCACTCAGCTGAATGTACTAGTTGGGGTAATATGTATTTTAATCCACTTTGTTTTTCCAGTGCGGATAGTTTAAATAATTTTCACATTGTTGTGGATTCCACTGAAAAGACTCTACCTGTAGCCTGTCACCTTTCACCCAACTCTCACTGTGGCTCCAAGAAGCTGCACCACAGCCACACCACAGGAAAATTTTCTCAATAGATGTCGGTGAATTAGAGGATGTCTATGCAAAATATGTGAAGACTTCTCTTGGTGAAATGGGCAGATGAGAACAATTTTTTCTAAAGGCCATGAAAGCAATTGAAACAGGTGCTATGGAACACTTAGAGCTTGGTCATACATCAATGTTGTCAAGATCATCTACTGCCTCTCAGACTATCACCAGTCATCCTCACTTTTGTCTTGCTACTGGACTTAGATGACTCTGGAAGAGAGTGAGGTTGATGACTTTGTGCAACTCCGTTTCATTTAAATCATGTGCAAGTCAAGATATTACGCCATCATGTCACTGGTCCTTTTCAAAAACAAAGGTCAAACAACAACATGTATACATATACACATATACATATTTGTGTAATCCATCTTCAATATTTCTTTGCATTTAACTTTTGCAACTTCAAGCATTCTTGTGATTGTATTACTAACCTCTTTTTTGCTTTTGGGTTAACAATGCCCCACACATTCATGGCTACACTCAGTAGAGACAGAATGTAGGTGGTGAGACTCAGGCCTCACGGGTCTCTGAGTCTTTTGAGCAAATGGAGAAGTTGCTAGGGGCAAAACTTGGCTGCCTCCTCTGGTTTCTCCTAGCTCAACCTAGAGCCAAATTCTTCTGTGCTCAGGAGGTAGTGAAGGAGGGAAGAAACACAGATGCATAGCCTGAGATGCTTAGCTAGGAGTGGGAGGGCACTATTCCCTGGGATGCTCTTGGAAAGCACTGGCTCTTCTCCCAGGACTGTTGGGGTGTTTAAAAGGGGCTAGAGATTGGGGAACATGTTACTGACCATGGTGAGGTGCTCACTGGGCTGAGTGACTAAAATTCTAGCAACCTTTCCCTTCAAGGAAAACCAAGGGCAGCCAAGGAAGAGAGATTTACATCAATCTAACACAGTGAAAGGTAAGATTTAGGTTTTTTTAAAGTTTCCGTTTTAAGAATTTTATCTGCTGTACCATATTTATGGCATTGTAGATTTCACATGTTATGAAATGTAAATGTTGTCTTAAATTAACGTGGGTTTTCTTTTATTGAGATGTTAACACAAAAGGTCACAGAATTCTAGGGAATTACTAGCAAGAAAAATGTTTTGCATGTTCCCAATTTTATTTTTTGTACTGCATAATATGGGTTATTTCATGGTTACTATGTTAGGAAAAGTACATATTGTCAGAATTAATGTCTTGTTATAAAGAACTGTATACATAAATGTGCATTTTCAGCAATCTCCAGCAAAAGATTACAGTTTTTAGTGGTCACGGGAACCTAACCCCCTATTTTACATAAATTCAATGTATCAATATTTGAGTGTTTTGCTTTCATGCCATTTTCTAGGAACATTATCCTCACAGAAGTTGAGAACTGACTGTATATAAAATCAAAGATACTTTCAATGTGTACATAAACCATCCTCATAAAAAAAACTTGTAGAAATGAGAAAGCAAGCAAAGTATTGCTGGTGTTTTCTCATCAGTTAGAGGGAATAGATGGGAGTAAAGTGCCAACTGTGGCCTCTTCTTTTAAAATTTTCTTTGAAGTGCCTTGAAAAATGGATGTCTGTGAGCTTATCAACTTCAAATAGTGTTGGAAAAGATGCAATCATTCTTCCCAACTTCACCTTCGTGATTACGATTTTCAACTCTTCTCATGTTATATTGGACATGAATAACATAAACTCTAAAGGAGATGAATCCATCTTACTACCAATAAAAATGGATCACTATAAAAATATTGACAAATCCGTTCTATTACTTGTACATTTGTAATACTTCTGATGTTATTATAATCTACCAATATTCTCATGCCAAGCTCTATGTATGCTTGCTTTTTCCTCAACCATTTTCACTGTCTTGTGAGTTCATACTGTTCATAGTCTTCTGCCATATTCCTCTATGATGTTTTGAAACAAGCTTGTACATTAAACTAATCCACTTGTGTTTTCTTTGGCTGCCATGTGTCTCTTGGTTCTTTTGGCCTCTTAATTGTGACTATTTTCCATCAGTTAAAGTTTGCTAATAAATCCTAATGTCTGTTGTAAGGGTTTTGTTTTGTTTTGCTTTGCTTTTCAGTTGGAGCAGGAAGTGGGAGGGAATGGGGGTTAGGAAAAGGTGTCCTATCCTCTGCCCTTCTTTACCCAATCCCCTATCCCCAACAAAAAAGAAAGAAAACAGAAAAGAAGGTCAGAAGTAATCATAGACAAGCAGGATAGCTTTGAAAATTACTTTTAAAAAAAACCATGTACTGCATAGTGGAAAGTATTTTCATGTACAATCCTTTGTTTCTACATTATAATTGCATATGAAAATATTAATTTTATTTGATTTTGTGGAGTTTATAATAAAAAGAAAAGAAAATGAAAACAGAAAACAGGGGGGAAAAGGAATGCTGATATTCAGAATGAATGTTTATTTGTGTAAATTTCCCATTTCTCCCAGCTAACAATTTGTAGTTTCTATAATCATACATATCTTTATCCTTCTTTCTAATGAATATTTACTGCTGTACCCCACCACCACCACCGCCACTGCCACCACCAAGGGGAAGGCCTTCACATGACAGGAATTGGGCAAAATCAAGGTTAGAAGAAAAGCAGTTTCCTTCTAGGAAGAGGGCTGGAGTTTGAATTAAGATACAAAACGTCAATCAAAATGTCACAATGAAGCAGTACCAAGATGTCTTCAGAATGTACGATCCAGGGGGTGACAAACATGAGAACCAGTTGCAGAAGAAATCTAGTCTAGGAGATGGGTCCTGGATCAGAAGGCAAGATATGGAATTGATGAGGGATTGATATTTTGCCGTATTTGGTCTATTTCTCTATATCTTTGGTCTTTTCAGTCAATGTCTTGTTGTCTATTTCCCAAATCTGGACCGAGATGGTCCTGACATATGTCTGCCATTTTGCCTTTTGATTCGTCTTATAAGTTAGGCCTTAACTTTGACCCTTGTCAACTAAACATTTTTCAATATGAATGCCCACATCCAGCTGATATTGAGATAATGACAACATCTGTAACCAGATTTTGGAGAAGCAGCAGCATAACACCAGGAGATAAGGCATTGTATAGGGTCCAGGGGTGGGGAACCTGCCGCCTCGAGGTCACATGTGGCCCTTCAGGTCCTCAAGTGCAACCATTTGACTGAATCCAAACTTCACAGAATAAATCCCCTTAATAGAAGGATTTGTTCTGTGAAGTATGGATTCAGTCAAAGGACCACACTTGAGGACCTAGAGGGCCACATGTAGCCTCAAGGCCACAGGTTCTTCACCCTTGATATAGGCCCTCCCTTCAATCAACTGTCTTTCCCAGGTTTCCAACCCTTAAGGGGGAAGCAACAAATCCTGAGATGAGACTCAAAAACAATATTCCAAACTATTTCAAAATCTTGGGACAAATCTATAAATATTCTATCAATTAATCAAGTATCTATGAAGTGCCTCCTACTCTATGCCAGCCATTATGCTAGAGGGTGGGGACACAGAGACAGAAATGAAACAGGTACTTGCCTTTAAGGAACTTACATTCTCTCAAGGGAAGAAATATATTCCACTGGTTAAACTCTACCAACAGAGCACGTCACTTGCAAACTCCTCTGCATTGTACTGGGTGTCCAATCGCAGGGATTTACCCATGTCATCTTGTGTACAAGCAGTATGCCCGTACTTCCACTTTCCAAAACCACATCTCTATTCTAATCAGTCCAACCCAGCTCAGCTATATCCTAGCCCATTCTGTGATACTCACTGCAATCTCTGCTATGTTCTTAACAAATTCCCTTCTATTCTCAAACTTTTTAATTGGCAATATTCCCAACTCCTTTATTTAACCAAAATCTGGCTCTGAACTAAGTACATCACATCCTTTCCTACCCATTTCACTGAAGGCCTTCCCTTCCTATACTTCACCAAGGTCACAGAGTTAAAAGAAGGTATGAACATAAATCCTTTCTCCTACTGGTCACTTTCATAACATTCCTCTATACCGTCTCTCTGTGACATCTTATTTTAATGGTGGTTGTAAGACAAATAAACACAGCACATAGGCAGGGTGCTAGCATAGGTTCACTCTTGATATGGTAAGACAGGAAAGACACTAAGAAGGGGTTAATAATCTCATTTTACTCTAGGCTAGTTTTCTCAGAAGAGGATTGCTGATAATGGGAGCACCAACTCCTACAGCATTCCCTCATCACTCATCTGGAGGAGCCGGCGAGAAGCGGGGTCAGGGGGCAACTACCCTTACATCTTGATGGGGTCAGTCAAGACAGGCATTACTTGTGCATCCCCTAAATCCCCTCAAGCCTGAAACGGGGCCACTTAAGGCACACAGCCTTCCAGTCTGCATTCAACCCTAAGGTTCCCCATTCACTGACCAATGATCACCTGTTTTATGGGGGCAACAAATGAAGAAGGCATATTGCCAGCAATGGCCTCACAAATTTACATCACCCCATCCCTGTATCTCACTGCACAGTCACAGTGGATATTTCTATTATTTATCATTATATAATGCTGCTCAAGTGTGGTGAAGATGTTTTGAACCATACTTATGGGAACTCATATCTAATAACTGGAAACAAGAGATTGTTATGGCTATAGATCCTGAAAAACTGGTCTCTAAGAAATAATAACAAAAATTTACTTTACACACACTAAAATTCACCTTGCTTATAGTGGTGCTTTTTTTTGGAGGGCAATTGGGGTTAAGTGACTTGCCCAAAGTCACACTTGCCCAAAGCTAGTAAGTGTGTCAAGTGTCTGAGGCTGGATTTGAACTTGGGTCCTCTGACTCCAGGGCTGGTGCTCTATTCACTGTGCCACCTAGACACCCTTTCATCTCATTCTTGATTGACTTCCTTCAACATCTACCAGCCTTGACCCCATGAGCTGCCATTTCAACATTATTTTTTGGCTGAAAATTAAAATTATTCTTTTTCTTCTCTCTCTTTTTTTAATTTTTTAGTTTACATCACTCATTTCCACAAGATTTTAAGTTACAAATTTTCTCCCCATTTTCCCCCAGCCACCACCCCAAAACAGTTATTCAACTAAATATCCCCACCCCAATTTGTTCTTTCCCATATCTTCCCCAATCCCCCCTCTGACTTTCCAATAGGGCACGGTGGATCTTTATGCCCAAAGGCCTGTATATCCTATTTCGTAGTTACGTATAAAATAATAATAATATATTTTAAACATTTGATTTTAAAACTTTTAATTCCAGATTCTTTCCCTCCCTCCCTCATCACCTACCCTCACTGGGAAGACAAGAAATTCAACACAGGCTATATAGGTGTAGCTATGCAAAACATTTCCATAGTAGATATACTGTAAAAGACCTACCACATTTCCCTATATCCTATCCCACCCCCACTTGCTCTATTCTCTACCTTGATCCTGTCCCTTTTCAAAAGTGGATGCTTCCAACTTCCCTCCCCCTAGCCTGCCCTCTCTTCCATCATCCCCCCTCTCATCCCCTTTCCCCCTACTCTTCTATAGGGTGAGATACCCTATTTAGTGTATATATCATTCCCTCCCCGAGCCAAATTCAATGAGAATAAGGTTGACTCATTCCCTTTTGCCTTCCTGTTCTTCCCCTCCATTGTAACGGTTTTCCCTTGCCTCTTCTATATGAGATAATTTACTCCATTCTGTCTCTCCCCATCTCCTCTCATTATATCTTTCTCTACCTCTTAATTTCACCATTTAAGTATCATCCCTTCCTATTAAATTGGTCTTGTGCCCTCTGTCTGTGTATACCTGTACACATATATACACATACTCACATATGTATTCATATACCCTCCTATATAGACATATATATGTATGTGTATATATATTCCCTTCAACTATTCTCATACTGAGAAAAGTTTCATATGTTACAATTATCATTTTTCCATGTAGGAATGTAAATAGTTCAACTTGATAAGTTCCTTATAATTCCTATTCCCTGTTTACTTTCTCATGCTTCTCTTGTTTCTTGTATCTGAGTGTCATATTTTCTATTCAAGTCTGTTTTTTCATCAAGAATGCTTGAAAGCCCTCTATTCCATTGAATAACCATATTTTCCCCTGAAACATGATACTCGGTTTTGCTGGGTAGGTGATTCTTGGTTTTAATCCCATCTCCTTTGACCTCCAGAATATCATATTTTAAACCCTTTGATCCCTCAGCGTAGAAGCTGCCAGATCCTGTGTTATCCTGATTGTGTTTCCACAATATTCAAATTGTTTTTCCTGGCTGCTTGTAATATTTTGTCCTTGATCTGGGAACTCTGGAACCTGGCTATAATATTCCTAGGAATTTTTTTTTTAGATCTTTTTCAGGAAGTGATCAGTGGATCCTTCCTGCCAGCCTGCTGGATTGTCTTCAGTGGGAAGCTAGCTTCTCTCTGTCATTTTGTGAGTTCTGTAGCTCCAAAGTGTGATTAGAGTCATATTTTTACATGAATTGGAGGAGGTGGGAACAGGAGCTGCTAGGAAGTCCTGTTTCTACTCTGCCATCTTGACTCCGCCCCTGCCATTTTAACATTTGACTGACGTCTCCCCCAGAATCATTTACATTCTGTTCTATAGTAACTTCCATGGAGGAAAATAAAGGCAGGGAATAGCATCATTTCTACAGCTGGCAATGATTTGAATGATTTGGAATGATAGTGTCAGTCAGCACAGAGCTGGGTTTAAAAAATGTGTACATGACTTTAAATGCAACAAATTACATAGAGATGTGTCCAACTTAACCCCTTGTCTGTCTCCTGGCATTGAACTCACAGACTAAAACCCAGACTTGACTTTTCACCAGTAACTCCCCCTATACCTAGCCCCTTGCATATTTTTATTGTGGATTTCTGGGTTTGATCCTATTTCCATCTCTGACCCCACCCTCAATCTCTGGTCCTTTTTAGCTAATTGATTTATTTGTATACTTCCTTCATACTTCCTAACCTCCATCCTTAATGGAATCCTACTATTACACTTCCCTCTCTGCTTCTAGAATTGGGGAGGATTCAATCCAGAATCTACACTATCCTATTCTCACTAGCCTACAGCCAAGACTGAGCTACATGAACAAGTCTTAGTTTTATCATTATCTTTTGCTTTTAATATAATTTTCATTTCTAAATGTATCTCTCCCTCTTCCTCTACCCAGCAAAACATTTCTTGTAATAAAGATTTAAAAGGAAAGAGGAAAAAAATGTCATCCAAAGCAGACAATGCCTGACAGCATATAAAATATTTTATACTTATGGTCCTATGCCAAATGCTGTTGGTGTAAAAGCAAAAACAGTCCCTTTCTATGAATAAGGTATATCCTAATGGGAGAGGATAGGATAGGGATAGAGACTACATCAATGATTTCATTACAATGGGGAATACTTAGTGAAGAAACTCCTAGTACTAATGCAAGTCAATACCTCTTAAGAGAACTGCCTAGCACACTGGGAGGTTAGGTGACTTTCCCAGGATCATATAGCCAACATGTGTCTGAGGCAGGTCTTCCTGGTTTCCAGGTCAGCTATTGCTTCTAGAAAAGTCAGCATCTAAATAAATAGGTATATCCAAAATATCTAGAGTAGATGCAAGATAACCTTAGGGTGAAAGGGTCTAGCAACTGGAGGACCTACTATTGTGCTAGGTGCTGGGGATATAAATACAAAATTAAAATAGCTTGTCCTCCAAGAGCTCACATTCTATTGGGGAAAACAACATATACTCATGTAAGTATATGTAAAATTTATAAAGTAAATACAACTTAATTTGGATGAGGAATACAGTGAACTACTATCACCATGAAATAGTATCCAGGTCATGTTAAGACTGTGGAAATGAACTTTCAGGACAGAGTAGCTTTTATTTAGAAAATGACTGACTGTGAGCCCAGCTAGATATCTAACATTGTTATTAATAAATTCTCATTGATTGAATGATTGATCTGACAGATGTCTGCATTGGGAAAGCAACTCAATGACCATCCCAGAGAAGTTCTCCTCAGTCTTTGTGGATCCATTGCCCTGTTGCAAATACTTGTTGACTTCTAGCCTCCAAAGATCTATTCCAAGGATGGCCAGGCATCCTGTTTGATAGAAGCAGAGCTCCTGCCTAGGATGAGCCCTACCTGACAGGCAACTACCCTGCTAAATAAGTTCCTAACCTTTCCAATAGGAGTTATGGGAGGTTTCCAATAATTTTTCTCATGCTGAAACCACCAACTAACAGATTTATCAGCTCCAGCAGGGAAGAAGGTATCCATTATGGAACTTGCTGGAAGCTGCTATGTGTTTCTCCAGGGCCACTAGATGGTCTTTGATTTGTCCCCAGAAAATGGATGGTCTTTGATTCATCAGTTTATCAAAGGCATAGTGGTATTGATATGGTATGAATTATGAAGACCTCAGCCTACAGATACCATTCTAGGGTTGAGTAAACAGTATATCTGAGTCAATACTAAATTCAATGCCTAGTTAACAAATGTCATGAGAGGTAGCATGGTATATAGAACTGAGCGCTGCACTAGAAGTCAGGAATACCTGCATTTGATTCTTGCCTCACACACTTAACTTTGTGACCTCAGCAAATCACTTAACCTCAATTCCTCATCTATAAAATTGGAGTTGGTAGATATGGTAATTGAGTTTATGACGTTGGCTCCCAAGCTCTTTTGCAACTCTAAATCAATTATCCCATAAATCCCCTCCAAGACTTCACACACTTTCCCTTTAACTCCCACTCATGTACTGCTACCAAAAGAACCCAAGAACTTGGAAAAGCACACCCCAAACTGAGGTCACCAACCAGCACTAGGGTAGTATAGAAGGATCATGCTTACAATGTTCCATGACTGGCATAATGGATAGATTGAAGGAACTAGGGCCAAAAAGACCTTGGGTTAGATTCCATTTCTGATACTAGCTACATGTCCATGGGCAAGTCATTTAACATCTGTGTGTCCCAGAATTTATGTACCAAGTCATAGATGCAATCTGTGTGGATTTCTACACCAAGAATTCCCACCAAGAGGGTTGAAGAATCCTCTAAATGAGTTTTGTTAATATTTTGACTAATTCTCTAAAATACCCCTTTGGTAATTTGATTAATGGTCAGTTAGATGGCACAGTGGATAGGATGCTAGGTCAGGAAGACTCATCTTTCTGAGTTCAAATCTGGTCTCAGACATTTACTACTACGTGACCCCGAACAAGCCACTTAATCCCATTCTGCCTCAGTTTCCTCATCTGTAAATTAGCAGGAAAAGGAAATGGCAAACCACTGCAGTATCTTTGCCAAGAAAATCCCAAATGAAGTCAAGAAGAGTTGGACAAGACTACAAATGAACAAACAACAACAACAAATTTGATTGATACATCATTAAATCTGCAGAGTAATTTCAGTATTATCATTATTCTTATTGTACTGACATAGCTAAAAAAATGAGTATTGATTTTCTCTCCAATTATTTAGGTTTTCTTTTATTTCAGTTAAAAATGTCTTTACAATTTTATTTATGTAAGTCCTGTGTACGTTTTAATAGGCTAATTCCCAGATAATTTTTTTAAAAGCAATTGGGGTTAAGTAACTTGCTCAAGGTTACACGGCCAGTTATTTCTGGGTGGGTACTATGTATCTGAGCCAGGATTTGATCCCCAGGTCATCCCGACACTGGAGCCAGTGCTCTTACTTGCTGAGCCACGTGGCCGCCCCATAATTCCCAGATAATTAATGCATTTTCTTGTTGTCTTAAATTTAATTTATCTTTCTAACTCTTCCTTTTGGATTTTTCAAAAGCAAACAAAAAAGAAAATAGATTCCCTATTACTTCCTCTTGGATTTTCCCCTTAAACAACCCTTACTTGATCTCACCACCACCACCACCAACAAACCTGTTTAATAGTTGCAGTGCCTGAAAATTAAACCAAGGTGTCTCTTCTCTTTGATTGCTTTTCCCAGTACACTGTACAGAATCTCAGTTACATCCCTAGGAGCTCCAGAAGAGGGAGGGGAGCCTGAAAAGCACCCTGCCACAATACATCCCAAAGATCCTGGAAAATCTCATGAAATAGAAAGCACTGTTTAATATGTAATAAAAAATGTAAACATGTATACACAGGAAAAAAATAATTTTTTGGAATTTGTTATCCCAAAGAGAGAAGGTTGAGAATATAAAGAGCTGCAAAAATGTCTTGTGTAATTCATAGTTCATGGGCAGATTATGAAAGGTCCAGGTTTCCTTTGTGGTGTTGTGCTCATTTTCATCCAACCCAGAATCCTGGAGAAACACCTTACTGGGCATTTCAAATTCACCAAGAATAAACCCTTTGCCTCCCTCGGGAAAGAGCAGACAGACCTTGCTCAGGAAATCAGAATGTTACTTCAGGATGTGAACCCAAAGGTATTCTACTCTCCTATTTGATTTTAACAAATATAAACAACTTTCCCTTACGCATGAATTGTTCTACTACCCCTCAATGATTACCCAAGTGCAACCTCATGTCAAAGGATTGCAATAAATTTTACTTCTGTGGGACAGCCTTCAACTTTGACAACTCATTCATGGCTCGTGGAATAAGTTTGACTTTAAAAGTAAAGCATACATCATTGATAATCTATCATCTGTAACTTTATTGCAAAATTTCACCCTAAAGTATATGTTCTTGACCTCTTTTGGTGCATAGTTCCCTTTGACAATCTGCTAAAATCTATAGACTCCTCAGGATAATGGGGTTTTTTTTGGTTCTGTTTTGTTTTGTTTTTAGACTCAAGGGCCAGAACACAAATACAATAGAGAAAATAAAAACATGTCATAAACTTAAATGTTGAAACTTAACTACAAAGAAAAACAAGCATGTCATGTACATAGCAGATAATAAGAAAGGATTCAAAATATGAAAAAATAAATTTTCATTTCAAGAAAGCCTGTACGATAAATAATACACATGTTGAAAATTGTCCAGGGGGAGCAAGGTGGCACAATGAATAGAGCACCGGCTCTGGAGTCAGGAGAACCTGAGTTCAAATTCAGTCTCAGATGCATAACACTTGCCAGCCATGTGACCTTGGGCAAGTCACTTAACTTCAATTGCCCTGTTTCCCCCCTTCAAAAAGCAAAAAAAAAAAAAAAAAAGAGAATTGTCCATCTTTGCTTCCTTGTGAGTCTTCTTTTGTTCTCTGCTGTGTACTTTTTTTACTTTGTTCTTTTTTTATAACCATAAAGTGGTTATAATAATAACCATAAAACCATATGGTTATAAAATATCTATAAAACCATAATAATGGTTTTTAAGTGCATAAAGTAAAATAGGATTACAAAACAAACCTATTATATTGCAATACAGTTAACAAAATATTTTTAAAGCAAGCTTACCAATCTCAGGTTAAGACTCCTTGCCCTAAAGATATATACTTACTCTTTTAAATTAGATATACAATTTAAATGGCAAACATTTAACTGCAAAGAGAGGGTCATTAAGTGACTTAGCTAAGTAAATGTCACAGGCTGAACTTGAAGCCAAGTGTTCCAGATTCCAATTCCAGGACACTATCCACTCTGATACACAACTTCCCTAGTTAGGAGGATAATGAGGAGACTATACTTATTGGTCCAGAGACTATCTGTTGGGGAGTAATGAAAGATCAATCAGTCCCTCTTGTGACTCCTTACTGAAGTTTGAGATTGTCTTGAGAGAGTTAATTCCTTGTTAGGTTTAACTTCTTGATGAAAAGGTTAAAAGGGATAAAACCTTTGTTCTGACATTTATTTTTTTTAATAATGTATGAACTGCCTTTGTCCTGAAGACCACTCAATTAACCTCAACAAGATGAAATGCACAAGTTGATATCTGCCCAGGCAATACATAATTGCTAAAAAGGTAATACCAGAGCTATACTGTTAGACTTTTCTTTTAAAAAAGCAAAAGAGTGATGGAAAAATCCAGTGCCAAAAAAAAACCCAGAAAGAAAAGGGTCTACATACATAACTCAGACTCATTTCCCCAAAGGGGAAGCTTACACATCCACTAGACCCCCACAAGGAACAACGTAACTCCAAAAACATTAGAATTCATTAGAATAATCTTGTCGTCTATATGGGATACCATTTTATACAGATATTTGACTGTGAAGTAAGTGCTCCAGATATGACTATCCCCATTTTATAGATGAGGAAAATGAGATTCAGGATGGTTGAAAACATTTTGTAAATTAGAAAACTATGATAAGGATGAACTTTTTTTTTTATTACTTCCTTTTATACAAAACACATAGCCCTTCCTAATTCCCATTTACTTTTTTTTTATTAAAATCTTAGGATTAGACTGTCTAGGGTTTTTCCAAAAGGAGGAGTAGAAAAACATTCAAAATATGTATGAATAAGGGGTAGAATAATGATTTATTTCCTACACACAGACAAAATGCTAAAAATAGAACATTCACATTTGGCAGAAAACAAACTTCAAAAATTATTTAGTAATTTAATATAACTATTGTTAAAAAAAAAACCTACTGGATGACTGATCCTTGAACTCCATCAGAGCATAAAGCTATTTGTCCAATCACTGACTGCACATTTTACATTTCATATCAGCTCTGCACTGCCCAAACAAGTCCCACTACATGTCTGCTGATAAAATAGACAGGCTTCAATCAGTTCTCTTTCTGATGGTCATCATCTTTGATTCAAAAACCTCCCCTTCTTCACCTTTGTAGCATGTTGAAGTAGATACCATTCTTCCCTCAAATACTAAGTTTGATTAAGATGACTAGGCAATATGGAATTGGAGAGGGCTAAATAAATGATGGATAGAATTGAGAACGTTATGCAGGAATTATGACCATAGAGCTTAAAGAAAAGAAGAGCTGGAAAGAGATATGGCTGCATAGAGAGGAATTGTTACTTGCAAAGATATTCTGAAAAATTAAGGTCAAATGGAGCCTAGAGATTTACCATTATCATACTTTACAACTGTGAGATCCTAGAAATAAAGCCCCAAAGCCCCCAAACTTGAATTTATCTAGTAACGAGTGATACGTCAACATTTTCATCTGGGACAGAATTATTCCTCTAGCAGGTAGGCAAGTATGTGTTCTTTTTTTCTTTCTCTCTTTCTTTTCTTCTTTCTTTCCTTCCTTCTTCCTCTTCTTTCTTTCTATTTATCTTTTTTTTTCTTATTGATCAAAAAGAAAAGAACTTGGAATCCCTCCAAAATCTCAGGGTCAGTACAATAACTCAATATCCTTTGGTCTTTTAAAAGTGGGTTTCATATGAGTAAAACATTAATGTTTTGTGTCAACAAGGTGCTATGAGTTTCCAGTTAATCCCAAAAGCTTTTCTGTTGCTTGTTCTGTTGGATTTCTCAGTGTTTAATCATTGCTCACCTAAAGAGCTACCCTTCACTTCATTCTTCAACTTTTTTAGGAATTAGAAAAACAGGTATCACATAAAGGCACCTAGGTGGCACAGTGGATAAAGTGCCAAATCTAAAGCCAGGAAGACCTGGGTTTGAGTACTTCTGCCACAGACTGGATAGGTGACCTTGAGCAAGTGTTAACCTCTCAAAATTTGCTTCAGGCAGCTCCCTAAGATCATAAATTGCAGATCAGTTTCTTATCTAAATTGGCAGGTGAAGTTTCCTCATTGGGAGACCCCCATACTAATTAAATCACAGTGATTTTTAAAATTAAGAATAAAGAGAAAAAGAGAGTCAATGAACAATGAAACAACAAATTTTTTTAAATAGTTAAAGTTATGGGGACCTAGTCTTTTGGGGGACATAGGGTCCATAATCTTTAGAAAACATAAGGACAAGACCCATATCTTTAAAAAGTTTTTATATCTCCTCACCTCATCCCCACCCAAGTTAAGCACAGTATCTTTTATGAGTCCAGTAAGTATTTGTTCATTCAATTTAGATGAAAATTTTTTTATTTGATGCAATACCTAGACTTTATTTTGATTGAGTTGATAATATGTCATTATTCAACTCTGTGCCAGAATCAGAATTCATATGGAATAAAGTAAATTCCTGTATTGTAAACAGTAGGCAACTTCTGTCTTACTCAAGCCCCAAAGTGACTTTAAAGAAAACAGAGCAAGGAATGACTTAATAGCAGAAATATTCAGGGGGTGGCTAGGTGGCACAGTGAGCACTGGCCCCAGAGTCAGGAGGACCTGAGTTCAAATCCGGCCTCAGACACTTGACACATTTACTAGCTGTGTGACCTTGGGGAAGTCACTTAACCCCAACTGCCCTTCCTCCCCCTCCAAAAAGCAAAAGAAAAGAAAAAATAAAAAGAAATATTCTGAAATAATCTGAAAAGAATTAATAGATTTGGTTAGAAAACGTGTCTTTATACCCCAATTTTAAGGAGAATAAAAGTAAAAACTAAGAAATTACAAATTATTCAGATACATCACTTGAGATTTCGATATTTCATTTTAGATGAGGTTTTAAGAGGGTGACTCCAATTATAAAATTGTCAGAGCAAAATGAATTCTAATTCACTAAAACTAAAATAATGAATATGTGAAATATAATACATGAAGGTGCTGTGTCACAAAATCAAATTAACATTGATAGAGTACTGTTATTTCACAAAGGTGGGAAATCACTATTTGAGACATAGTGATCATCTGTTTGAGTCTTTGTGGTAGAGAATGAACTCACATGACCTTTTGAAGACAAAATAAAGTTGCATACCTATTGAAGAACAATGGGATATACTGCACTAATTTACTTGGCAGTAAAAGTGATAACTAGTACCAATTAGTCATCTAATAGTAGTAATGAAAATTATAAATATAAATTATGCAATGTGCTTTACAAAATGCTTTCATATGCATTAGCTCATTTAAGATAAATCCTTTCTTGAAAATCTCGGAAGTAAAAGATGGCAACATGAAGAACTCCATCTGAATTGAGCTCCCCTCTAAAACCACCTTAAAAAAAAAAAAAGAAAATGTGCAAATGAAATTGAAGTAAAAGATATGAATGGAAACACTTTACAGCAAGGCAGACTTCATGAGAAATAACAAGAGAAAACAATAAAGGACCATACTATAAGTAATCCATCTACTCTAAGCCAGTTAGAAGGGTTAAGAGGAGGGGTAGTGGTAACACTACAGAACCGTATACTACCATGCATTATGCCACTGACCTTCCACTTGACCTAATCCAACCTATTCAAAGACAGTTCTGAGATGAATGGGCCACACTCGTGACTTTTGCACCATCTATTTGGCTATCCAGAGGTGGAAGAAAAGCTACCATATTTCTGACCCTAGGTCTGAGGATGATAGGCAAGGGTCATACTGCGGCTTAAATCACTACTAGCCCTGCTTTGAAGGGCATTTGCAGTCATAACTTTAGCAACTACAAAAGTTAATTTAATTCAGAAGAAACAGCAAAAGGAAGGAACCCTCACCAGACATCTCTTTTGGAGACACTAAAGAAGTGAGCAATACGAAAATTACTAAGACAATGAAGAAATGCCATTGGTTAAAACATGACATAACTCTAAGAAAAGAGAATGGCTTGAAAGCAAATTTAAGCAGAGCACCAGAAAAGAAAATGGGCTGGTCATCAGAAATTCAAGAGTAGATGGAAGATCTACTAAAAAAAAAAGTGAGGAAGGGATAAAGGTAATTCTAAGAAGTCTAGTTAGAATCCTTAAGGAAAAAAAAGATTGGGAAGAAAATAAATAACTTAAAAGAGAAGCTAGAAAACCTCTCCAAAACTGCTGATATCTTGAAAAATAAAACAAATTAATCAGGATTCAAAAAGTCAATAACTCAAAAAGAAAGTATAAATTCAAAAAGCATATAAATTTGAAGAATATTTTATATATCTAGGGTTTAAAAAAACTGAACTGGAAAGTAGGTTAAAGAGAGATCACTTAAAAATCTCTGAGCTTTCTGAAAAACAGGATGAAACTGAGAGGGGAAAAAAACTTACATACCAAGTTTCAACAATCCATTAAGGGAAAATACCCACCAAACCATTAGACCCAGATGCGAAATAAAAATAGAATTCATATGCCACCTTCTAAAAGAAACTCCTAGTTTAATACACCCAGAAATGTTTCTTCCAAACAAATACCAGAAGCAAATAGGAAAAAAAAAACACATAATAAGAAACCAGTCAGAATCACTTGAGATTGAACAACTAATATAAGAAAAGCAATAAAAGTAATATGATCTCTCAAGAGACAAAATAAGAAGGCATACACCAAGAATATTTTATTCTGCAAAGTTAAAAGCAATTCTTCAGTGTGGGGGGAATAGACCTTTAATAGAATTGATGAAATGTAAGAATTATTAAAAAAAAAACCAGAGCTGAATAGAATTTTTGAAATGTAAATATAAAAGAGAAATATAGAAAAATAAACAAGTTTGAGGCCTAAATGATCAAATGTCTATAACCTAAAAGGAGGAATTATACTATTATCTCTTCAGAAACCTACTCTAAGACCGTTCTGAGAGAAAGGAGTATTGGTCACGGTACCATAAGGGTCAATGAGGCAACAAAGATAGACCAACATGGAAAAGGTATATAATAAATAAATTATTATTACATTTATTAAAATTACAATTATTATTACATTTATACAATACTATGGCTTCCAAATTTTCTTAAAATATGGTCTCATTTGATCTTCACAATAATCTTGAGAGGTAGGTACATTTATTATCATCATTTTACAGATGAGGAAACTGAGGCAGACAGAGGTTAAGTGACTTGCCCAGAGTTACATAGCTAGTAAATGTCTGAGGCTGTATTTGAACCCACATCTTTCTGACTCTTTCTGAATCTTTCCAGTAAAGGGAGAGATAAAGAAAAAAAGGAGAGCAATTAGGGATGGAATAGAGAGGAAAGAGGAGGAAGTATTTTCCAAAATTAAGGTATTACAAATCAAGTTTATACAAGCAGGTAAGTGGAGAAAGAGGAGAGTGGTGATCTCATGAACCTCACACAGCTCAAACAGAAGTGAATGGGAAAAGGTAGGGTAGGTGAATAAAAATTAGTATAGAAATGCAATAAAGTTAACAAGGAACTAGGTATAAAAAGGGTCAGAGTTAGGGAGGTTTAAAGGAGAAAGAGGGAACAAGTAAAACCTACTTCAGACAGGGATTATTGAGAAAGAGGACAAAGACAGAGAACTATTATTTCAAGCTAGGTAAAAGTGGGAGAGGAAAGAATTTGCATTATACTTTTCCAAGTAGAAAAAGCTAGAACTGATTTCACTCTCTCTGTTCCCTTTTTCTTTCTTTCTTTCTTTTTTTTTTTAAGCAATCGGGGTTAAGTAACTTGATCAAGGTTATATGTCCAGTTATTTCTGGGTGTGGTGCTGAGTATCTGAGCCCGGATTTGATCCAGATCATCCCGACACTGGAGCCAGGGGTCTTACTTGCTGAGACACCTGGCCGCCCCTCTTTTTCTTTTTAATAATACGATGAGGAATCAAATCGAGGAAAGATGATAATGGAATCTGGTTAAAGAGTAAACACATGTAACAATCATAACTGTATATGTGAATGAAATGAACTTCCTCTTAAGTGGAGGAGGGTCATAGAATACATCAGAAAGCAAAACACAACTATTTGCATTTTACAAGAATTAGGTTTAAAATAGAAAGACCCATACAGAATTAAAATGAGGGATTACAATAAAAGACCATATGCCTCACCTGAATTTTAAAAATAAAATAGGAGAGAAAATCATCATCTCAAATAAAGCAATAGTAAAAACATGGTAAAGGGAGAAATGCAGGGAAACAATATTATGTCTAAATATATCATTGATAACATTATTAATTAATTCTAAAGATATGCACCAAATGCCATATCATTTCAGTACTTAAGGAAAATTCGAGCTGAACATGGTCAGCTGATTTGAGAATGTTCCTTTCAGACCTAAAGAAATCAAACATAAAGGTAAGCAAGAAAGAAACTAAGATCTGATTGTAATATGAGGAAAAATAGATTTTCTAGGACTTTGCTGACTATTGAATGAGAATTATAAAGTGTTGAAGAATTCACAAACAAATACAAAAAGGATGAAATAGTAAACATTCTTTTGAGACAATGCAACAAGTATAACCAATAAGGGAAATATGAAGAATAGATTTAGAATTAAGTAGAAACTAAACAATTTTGTACCAAAACAAAAAAATACATCAAATAAAATGATAATAATAAGCAGGTCAAAATTTATGTGATAGATCCAGAGCAGTCCTTTGGGGGACATGCCTATCTAAAAATACTTATATTAACAAAAGAGAGAAAGAAATCAATAATTTGAGTGTGGAACTAAAAAGAAAATTAGAAAAACCATTAAAAAAAACTCCAAATATATATAAAAATAAGAATCCTAAAAATCAAAGTCATAATTTTTAAAATCTCTAAGGGACTAATTAAAACAGCAAGAATAAATGATACACAGAATTACCAGATGTCAGAATAGCAATCATAAAAATTACTTGGTCCTATTTTACAAAGAGAAAAAATTAAACAAGACTAAAATACTATTGAAAAGTAAGAAAATTTGAGAGCTGGAAAGAACTTCAGCAGTCCATGAGCCTAACCCATATATGAAAGAAATCATAATAATTAACCCAAACAATCAGTTGTCTAGTGAATGCTTAAAGACCTCCAAAGAAGGGAATCTATCACTTCTTAATGCCTTCCATTCAACATCTGGCCAGCTCTAGTTGTTAGCAAGTTTTTCCTAGTATCAAACCTATATTGGCCTCTTTACAATTCCCATACATGATAATGGCTAATAATAAGTTAATATTTATACAGAGTTTACTATGCACCAGGCACTATGCTAAGCACTTTACAATTATTATCTCATTTGATCCACACAGCAACTACTATTATTTCCATTTTCCAAATGAGAAAACTTAGGAAAACAGCATTTAAATGACTTGTTCAGAGTCACACAGCTAGTATGTGTCTGAGTACAGATTTGAACTCAGCTCTTCCTGACTCCAGGCCCAGTGCTCTATCAACTGTATCACTTACAGTCCTTGCTTTTGTACCCTCTGGACAAACAGAACAAACCTATTTCTTCCTCCACATAAAAACCCTTAAAATTCTTGAGGAGTTGTGTCTTCTCTCCATGCAAAATATCCCCAATTCCTTCAACTGATCCTCATGTTATAGACTCAAGACCCTTCATAATACATAACATAGTAGTATTTTTTTCAAATTTAAAAATATGAACTATAGGCCAAGGATTTTCTATTAGAAAGGAATTGAAAAAACTAAAAGGTAATTTGGTGGAAATTACCATTGTAATACGACAATTACTTCCAAAGGCATACATGACCGAAATGTTAATGGTCACACTTTAAAAAAAAATAGAGACTACAAGGAAATAGCTTTCATAACTATGATGAGGGTAGAATTCCTAACTAAAGGAAAGATAACAAATATTGGAAAGAGGGGCAACTATGGGAACATGGGTACTCCAATGCAATGTGAGTAGAGTTCTGAATTAGACCAACTGCTCAAGAAAACAATTTTGGAGTGTAATTACAAATTTTTCACAAAGACCTCGAAAATACACCAGACTGAATCCTGATCAGGAAATTCAATTAAAAAAAAAAAAAACAAGTGAGTCATTTTTCCAGTCCAGGTCAGCAAAAAGAAACAGACAAAAGTTCTGTGGACACTAGGGATGAGGTCTAACCAGTAACAGCCACTTGGATACTCAGCACGGCAATCAAAAGAGGACCAAGGCTATGTACCCCAATCAGAAGAGATCCTAGATCCAGTATATAGGGGTCAAACCTTTGTACAGAGTACAAGAATATACCAACTGGCAGCTCTGTCATTCACCCATTTCTAGGACATAAATCCAGAATGAACTGAGGAAGACGTGTCCCAAGGAATGGCATTCCATGTAAGAAGTAGTAGTAGGACACAGGCTACATACTGAGCAAGGGGCAAGTTCAAAAACAACTGTGAGGTTCTAACCCCAAATGCAGAGATGAGTCTCAAGTTCCAGTTCTCAGCCAAGTCTGAAGCCTGATAGCCATGACAGGGAACTCAGACTAAGAGAGCCTGCAGTTCTCTCTTGCCAAACCCACAGAACATTTTAGCTAGCTATTAATGTCTAAGTCTAGCAGCATCCTACTAGAACTCTAACCAGAGGAAAGGCCACAGTTATATCACTCAGACTGAAACCCAGGTCAGGAATTTGCAGAATTCAGAGCATAGTGACAGAAATCAAACTTTGCTCTGAATCAGAATAATTTGGGGGCAATTGAAGCTTGTAGGTCCCCAGCCTGAGCTGTCCTCTATGATCCTAGAGTAACATAACATTCAATACTCCAAGAAAGCAGCATCCAAACCAAATAGGACCCAAGAAGACACAAGCTCAGCCCAGATATTTTTTCCAGACATGCTAAGAGCCCAATCCTAACATAAACTCCAAATCTGGGAAGTAGATTAGGAGAATCAGTACCCCAAAAAAGTATCCCACCATAAAAAGTTATTATGGTTGCAGAGTCACTTAAGACACAAGTCTACATAAAGAAGATGACTCCAAAATATTTGCAAGAAAAGCTTCAAAGGAAAAATAGCTAGGGCACAAGTTCAACTAAAATCCCTGGAAGAGATGAAGCAAGAGTTAAAAATATTTTTTTACAAAAAAAGTAAAAGCACTTGAGAAAAATAGGAAAAGAAATGAAACAAGGGCTATGGAAGAAAGAATTTGAAAGGGAATTAATAGTTTGAACCAAACAAAACCTTACCCAAGCAACAAACTTTCTAAAAATTAGAATGTACCAATGATTTCATGAGATAACAAGATATATTAAGACTGGAAAAAAGGAAGAAAATATATTGTATCTCATAGTATAAACAACTGCCCTAGGAAATAGATTGAGTAGAACTCATTTAACAATAAACAACTATAAAACCATGATTTTTTTTTAATGGAAGAATCTACCAATCAACTCCTATAAACTCAAAATGAAAATTCCCAGCAACATTAAGCTAAAATCCAGAACTTTCAGATTGAAGAAAAGTACCTGAAGCAGCTTCAAGCAGAAAGAATTCAAATACTGAAGAGCCATACTCAGGATTATATGCAATTTAGCAGCCATCTTTTTAAAGAAGCGAAGAGCTTAGAACATGATATATCAGAAGGCAAAATGCATAGCTTTACAAATAGGAATAACTTACTCAGAAAAACTGAATATAATATTACAGGTCGGGAAAATGCACTTTTAATGAAACAGAGGACTTTTAAATATTTATGATGAAAACATCAGAGCTGCAAGAGTCAAAAGAAACATAAAAAGGTAAATATGAGCAAGTAATCATAATTGTATTGTGTTTTGATAAAATTAAAAGAAAAATGGAAAAGGAGGGGGAAAAGAATACACTGGAATGAGGGGAGGGAGAGGAAGGATGTAGAGAATTATCTCACATAATTGGGATTTATAAGTAGAAGTCTATGCAAACAAGAAGGAACTTCACTCTTATCTGAACTAGATGAAAGAAGGAAGGATGCATACACAGGCAGAAATACACAGAAATACATTTCACTCAACAAGGAACCAGGTAGGTATTGGGTAGAGGGAAAAGGGGGAGCAAGACAGAGAGTAAATTAAGGAGGGATTAGTCCTAAGTAAAACAAGTTCTAAGAAGGATGTATCTTTAAAAGGGCTTAAAAGAAAAGAAAGGATTAGAACACTTAATTGTGTTTTGGGTGAGGGAAAAAGACAAGGGGAAGGAGAACAGAGGAAAACTGTACCAAATCTAGGGCACTGGTGCTAAAAACACTACTCTCTCACCACCCTCTTCTTTATAAAGAAGGACAAGGAAATGGAGAAAAGGAAAAGGTGTAAGAGAATGAAAAAACTTGAGGGGATGGTTTTGGAGAAACCATTGAAAACTTATATGAACTGATGCAAAGTAAAGTAAGCAGAACCAGAACAATAATATATGACAACGTTATATAAAGACAAACAACTTTGAAAGACTTATGAACCGATGAACGTGATGACCCACCATAATTGCAGAAGATGCAGGATCAAAAACATTACCCATTACTTGACACAGAGATGATGGACTCAGAATGCAGATTGAGATACATTTTTTTAGATATAGCCAATGTGGTCATTTGTTTTGCTTGACTACACATATTTGTTATGGGGGAATTTTTTACTTCTTTTCATAATGGGAGGAGAGGAAGATGAAAGGAATAAAAGACAGATGTTCATCATTGGAAAAAATAAAATTTAAAAAAGAAATTAATTTGTCATTATAGTAGAAATGTCGCTAAACTCTACACATTGTCTTTGAACCAATGATACCACTACTAAGCATACACCCCAAGAAGGTCAAAAGTAGATTCTATATATACAGAATTATTTATAGCAACATAGCAAGGAACTAGAAACAAAGTACCCATTGATTAAGGAATGATTAAACAAATTGTGGTATATGGATGTAACGGGATATTACTACATGCTAAGAAAGGACAAATATGAAAAATTTAGGGAAACTTGGAAGGCCTTATATAAACTGATGTAGAATGACAATGACCACAATAACTTAAAAGGAGAAAAAGACAGAACTTTGATCAATACAGTGATTGATTATGATTTCAGTAAACTGTTGGTGAAGCGTGCCTCCCCTTCCTCTCAGCAGAGAGATGGTAAATTATAGGTGTTGAAAGAAGTATACCTTGTCAGATATTTCCAACATAGTAATTTGTTTTGCTTAGCTATAGGTCTTTGCTGCAAGGGACAGTTCTATTTGGGGAAAGGGAGGAATCATTGGACATACAGTGTTTATAGCTATAAATGGAAAAAAATCATCAATAAAACATTTCTCTAAAAAGATTATTTTTAATCAAATTTTAAAAATATTCTCATGCTTGCCACATATATCCTTAAGGTTTTAAATCAAAGTGCCATACAACCTAGAAAATTTCTAATTCAATATCCAACTCAACATTAGTTATTTCAAGGGGCAGAGTCAAGATGGCAAAGTAAAAGCAGGAACTTGTCTGAGCCAATACCTATAAAAAATAGATCCAGGAGAGATAATTTAAAAATTATTGGACTATCTGAAATCCATGACCAAAAAAAAGAGCCTAGCCACCATGTTTTTTCAAGAAATTATCAAGCAAAATTGCGCTGATATTCTAGAACCAGAAAGCAAAATAGAAATTAAAGGAATTCACTGATCACCTCTTGATAAAGATCCCAAAAAGAAAACTCCTAGAAATGTCATAGTCAAATTCCAGAGTTTCCAAGTCAAGGAGAAAATATTACAAGCAGCCAGGAAGAAACAATTTGAATATTGTGGAAACACAATCAGGATAACACAGGATCTGGCAGCTTCTACATTGAGGGATCAAAGGGCTTGGAATATGATATTCCAGAGGTTAAAGGAGCTAGGATTAAAACGAAGAATCACCTACCCAGAAAAACTGAGTATAATGCTACAGGGGAAAATATGGTCATTCAATGAAATAAAGGACTTTCAAGCATTCTTGATGAAAAAACCTGAGCTGAACAGAAAATTTGACTTTCAAATACAAAAAGCAAGAGATGCATGAGAAGGTAAACAGGAAAAAGAAATCATAAGAAACTTATTAAAGTTGAACTATTTACATTCCTACATACATGTAAAGATGATTGTAACTTATGAGACTTTTTCTCAGTAGGAGGATAGTTGAAGGGAATATATATGTATACATACATATATGTGTATGTATGTATAGGAGGGTATATGTGTGTATAAATATATATGTGAGTGTATGTATGTGTGTGTACATGTATACATAGACAGAGGGCACAGGATCAGTTGAATATGAAGGTTTGACATCTAGAAATTAAGAGGTAAGAGAGGAATATATTGGGAGGAGAAAAGGAGAGTTAGAATAGGGTAAATTATCTCATATAAAAGAGGCAAAAGAAAACTGTTACAATGGAGGGGAAGAGCAGGAAGGTGAAAGGGAATGGGTCATATCTATAAAACCATAATAATGGTTTTTAAGTGCATAAAGTAAAATAGGATTACAAAACAAACCTATTATATTGCAATACAGTTAACAGGGGGGGGGGGGGGGATGATGGAAGGGGGGGCAGGTTGGGGGGCAGGGAAGTTGGAAGCAAACACTTTTGAATAGGGTCAAAGTAGAAAACAGAATAAGTGGGAGTGGGATAGGATGGAGGGAAATATAGTTAGTCTTTCACAATATAACTACTATGGAAATGTTTTGCATAACTACACATGTACAACCTATATTGAATTGCTTGTCTTCCCAGTGGGGGTGGATAAGGAGGGAAGAAGGGAAAGAATCTGGAAATCAAAGTTTTAAAAATAAATGTTAAAAAAATTGCTTTTTACATGCAACTGGGAAATACAGGCACTGGGGTATAGAAATCCATCTTGCCCTACTAGAAAGTTGGGAAGTGGGGAAGGACATAAGAGAGAACAGATTGGGGGAAAGGATATTCAGTAGGTTCACTATCTTGGGGTGGGGAGTAGGGGAAAGACGGGATGAAAACTTGTAACTCAAAATCTTGTGGAAATGAATGTTGAAAACTAAAAATAAACAACTAAATTGGAAAAAAGCATTAGTTATTTCAGCAAAGTTCATAAGAAGGCAAGAGGATATAATGGAAACTACATTGAGATTTGTGTCAAAGGCCAGAGGCTCTAATCTTGGCTCTGTCATATTCCATCTCTACTTTACTTTATTTTACTTTACCATTTTACTAAATCACTCCTGAGCATCAATTTATTTTTTGCAAAATGAGAGGGTTGGACTATGGGATCTCTACTGTCCCTTTTTGCTTTAACTACTATTCCATTTTATGGACAGAATAGGGACATACCCTGTTATTTCATTGGCATAGGAGACTCAAGAGTGAAGAAACTGCCTCCCCCAATGCAAGCCAATACTTTCTCTGCAATTTATTTTTTTCTTTTAAAAATTTATTTATCTGTTTTTAGTTATCAACATTCTCTTCCACAAGCTTTTGAGTTTTAAATTTTCTCCCTCTCCTCCCCCTTCCCAAGAAACCATGCAATCTGATATAGGCTCTACATATACATTCATATTAAACTTATTTTCACATTTGTTATGTTGTAAAGAAGAAGCAGGACCAATGAGAGGAAGCACAAAAAGAAGAAACAAAGCATAACAACAACACAAAGAGAGAGAGAGAGAGCAAATAGTATGCTTCAATTTGTATTCAGACTCCCAATTTCTTTCTCTGGATGCCGACAGCATTTTCCATCATGTATCTTAGATCCTTACATTGCTGAGAAGAGCCAAGTCTATGAAAATTAGTCATCTCACAATGTGGTTGTTACTGTGTATGACGTTCTCCTGGTTCTGCTTACTTTTCTCAGCATCAGTTCACATAAGTCATTTCACATTTTTCTGAAGTCCACCTACTCATCATTGCTTATAGCACAATAGTATTCCATTACATTCATATACCATAACTTGTTCAGCCATTCCCCAATTGATGGGTATCCCCTCAATTTCCAATTCTTGGCCACCACAAAAAGAATTGCTATAAATATTTTTGCACATGTGGTTCCTTTTTCCATTTTTATGATCTCTTTGGGATACAGACCTAGAAGTGGTATTGCTGAGTCAAAGATTATGTATAGTTTTATGGTCCTTTGGGCATAGTGTAATTTATAGCATTAAGAGTTGCCTAGAAACCTGAGAGGGTAAGTGATTCATCCATGGTCACACAGTCAATGTAATGTCATAGATGAGACTTAAACCCAGGTCATCAATCTGATGCCAGTTTCCTGTCCACAATGTTACATTGTCTGTCATATTTTAAGAAAGTCAGTTAAAATCTCAGGTAAACATTTTTTTATATTATGTAAGTCTAAAGTTCTACAATAAGTTGTTGACAAAATGACAATTTCAACTAACAAACATTTCTATTAACATGATATTTAATAATGTATTAATAATTAATAGTGTTCTCATCAATGCTATGATTTGCTAAACAAATATCACTCCTTTTACTCAGCAAATACATTTACTAAGGGACAAAAAAAAGGAGTGTGTAGTAATAATGAATCAGATATGGGTGTGTATGGAAACAGCCAGTCATTTAGAAGTAAAATGGGTGGGGTAGAGAAAGTCTAAAATGATTGGCCAGTGGCTCTCCTCCCCAAGGCATCATCTATCTAAGACAAAATTATATAACCAAATTTGTTAGACATGCTTGATTATTAAAGTTTTATGTTTCCTTATCTACCTGCCAAACTAATTTCTATTAAATTGTTTGTTCTCACATTATTTTCCTCTTCAAAGAAAAACACCTTGTGACTGAAATCTGAAGGCGATGTGCACTTTAAAAGGATTCAGGGGGTTAGCCAACCACCAGTAAGGTTACTATTAAGCACATATAGATGGAGAAACCAATGAAAATCTGCTTTGAGTAAAGTTACTTGGGATTCTATTAGCAATCTAAAATTCTCACAAAGGACTGCATGGACAGATTTAATTTTAAAATAAAATTAGGAACAGTAAACAAAAGGTTTACTTTGCCTTAGTGCAGCAAAGAAGGATGCAGCAGCACTTGAGTTCTCTAGATGAATCCCCTACTTGTCAACATGTAGAAATGTACCTGGTCATTTTGTCATCATTCTGTCATAGGACAAAATATGATGACTTATGTGGTCTTCATATATCTACCCTCACTCCACCTCTTTTATGCCTTTGACTGCTCAGTAAAGTACAAGAGAAACAGGGGCCAATCAGGTGCCAGTGACTATTTTTTATCAATGGGGGAATGGGTTGTATTCTTGTAAATTTGACATAGTTATCTATGTATTAGAGAAATGAGGCTTTTATCAGAGACACCTGCTATAAAGATTATTTCCCAGCTTAGTTGCATTTACTTTGTTTGGGCAAAACCTTTTTAGACTAATTTATTCAGTGCCATACCAGCTAAACTACAAAAATATTATTTTACAGAGCTAGAAAAAAATAACAACAAAATCCATCTGGAAGAACAAAAGGTCCCCCAGATTGGGGGAATGCCCATCAATTGGGGAATGGATGAACAAGCTATGGTATATGAATCTAATGGAATACTATTATGGAAAAATAAATGATGAGCAGGCAGATTTCAGAAAAACCTGGACAAAGTTATATGAACTGATGTAAAGTGAAATGAGCAGAAGCAGAACATTGTAGTAGAGTAACAGCAATATTGTGTGATGATCAACTGTGATGGACTTAGCTCTTCTCATCAATACAATGGTCAAAAAAAATTAAAAAGGGGTCATGATAGAAAATGCTAACTACATCCAGAGAATGAACTGATGGACTCTGAACACAGATTGAAGCATATTATTTGCACTTTTTTGTGTGATTTCCTTTTGGTCTGTTTCTTCTTTCACGACCATGACCAATATGGAAATATGTCTTACATGATTATGTGTGTGTGTGTGTGTATAACCTATATCAAATTGCTTACCATTTTAGGAAGAGGGGAGGGGAGGGAGAAAGGGAGAAAAAAAATCAGAACTCAAAATTTTGGAAAAATGAATGTTAAAAATTGTCTTTACATATAATGGGGAAGTAAAATGCTATTTTTTTAAGTGATTGAGGAGGATTCTGGGAAGATGGCAGAATACATCAGAAAATTCTGAGCTCTTCAGATTTCCCCCACAAACAAGATAAAATAGTGCCTTAGGGTGAACATAGAACAGTAAAAATAAACAAGAGTTGGGGGGAAACAGTGGTCCTGCTGGAACAATTGCAGAAGATTCAAAGAAAAATCTCAGGATGGAGGTTTGGTAAATACCTCCAGGCTTGTTCCACTGAAACAGCAAGTGGCAAGCCCTGGGGCTAGCCAGGTTGGGAGGTAGCCTTGGCCCCAGTAACAGGAACTTTCACTTCTCCGACAGTGACAGCAATCTACCATCTGAACCCTGGAAGACTGAGGGAACCTCTCAATGCCAGACCCCGCTGTGCTGTCAAGAGAGCACACACCCAGTGAGCACAGAAGCAATGGGGGAGGGGGGAAGCTTCAGTTCCAAGCTAGAGAGAACTGAAGGAGGACCTGATGCCAGAGACACCATTCCCCATCCCCCAGGACTAGAGACAATTATAAAAAAATAAGCTACTACAAACTTTTTTTTTAAAAAAATGAGCTGACAGAGGAGAAAGAATTCAACTATAGAAAGTTACCATGGGACTAGAAAAGGCCAGAGTTCATTTTCAGAGGAGGATACTGAAGCAAAAAAAGACTTTCCTACCTCAAAATGTAATGTCAAGTGGTCACCCACCCAAAAAGAAATCATAGAAGAACTTTTACAACTCTTTAAAAATCAAATGAGAAAGATTGAGGAAAAAAATTTTAAATAAGAACAATCCATGAAAAACAAGAAGATTATGAAAAGAAAATCAATTAGAAAAGGAAGTCCAGAATCTTAAGGAAGAAATGACTCCTTGAAAATTAGAATTGGGCAAGGAGAAGCCAGCGAAGTTATAAGAGATCAAGAAATAATAAAACAAAATATAAAGAATGAAAAAATAGAAGAGAATGCGAAACATCTTATAAGAATTGACCTGGAGAACAAATCAAAAAGAGAAAACATAAGCATATGTGTATGTGTGTTTATGTGTGTGTATGCTACCTGAAACCTATGATCAAAAACAAAATCTTGATGCAATACAAGAAATAAAGAAAATTGCTTTTTTTTCTTTTCTTATTCTGTATTTAAGTTTATGTTTCTTTTTCTTTTCTTATCATGTATTTAAGTTTAAAATAAATTAATAATAAAAATAGATTTTTTTAAAAAAAATGATTGCTTATCTCTACCTAAGATATCCTGCCTCCATTCCTTTGTTCCCATTTTTCATCCTTCCTGGAATTCCACCCCTCCTCCACTGATACTGCTGATCCTTTAAGGCTTAGCTCAAAGTTCCATCTCCTCCATGAAAGCTTCTTTTTAAAAATATTTTTATTTTAAGTTTTGAGTTCCAAATTCTATCCCTCCTTCCTCCCCCCCCCCTTCCTGAGATGGTAAGCAATCAGATATAGGTTATACATGTGCAATAAATTATGCAAAACATTTCCATATTAGTCATTTTGTACAAGGATTTGAATAAGAGAAAAAAATGAAAGTGAAAAATAGTATGCTTCAGTCTGTATTCAAACAATATCATTTCTTTCTCTGGAGGCAGATAGTATTAGTCCTTTGGGATTATTTTGGATCATTGTTGAGAATAGCTAAGATAGTCACTGTTCTTCATAGAACAATATTGCTGTTACTGTGTATAACATTCTTCTGGTTCTAATCACTCCACCATACTTCATTTCATCCAAGTCTTTCTAGTTTTTTGTGAAATTACCCTACTTGTCATTTCTTATAGCACAATAATATTCTATTACAAACACATACCACAGTTTGTTAAACGTTCCCCAATTGTTAGGCATCCCTTCAATTTCTAATTCCTAGCCACTACAAAAAGATATATATTTTTGTACAAATACGTCCTTTTTTCCTTTTTCGGATGTCTTTGGTATATAGACTCAGCAGTGGTGTTGCTCGATCAAAGGGTATGCACCAGGGGTGGGGAACCTGTGGCCTTGAAGACACATGTGGCCTTCTAGGTCCTTGGGTGAGGCCTTTTGACTGAGTCCAAGTTTTATAGAACAAATCCTTTTATTAAAGGGATTTGTTCTGTAAAGTTTGGAGTCAGTCAAAGGGTCACATGTGAGGACTGAGAGGGCCACATGCCGTAGTGCCCCTGGTGCTATACACAGTTTCATAGTCCTTTGGGCATAGTTCCAAATTGCTCTCCAGGATGGTTAGATGACTAGTGAAGGCTTCTTTTGACTGCTGTAGCCTTAATGATGCCACATCTAGCATCCTACAGTATTTACTGCCTTTATAAGATGACTTAGTACATCACCACCAAACCTGCTCCACACAGGGACAATCTTGTCCTGTACTGACAGTGCCACCTGGTGACTACTGAAGGGAAATGGTTTTCTGTAGTATGTCCTCTTCACCTTTTCTTCCCCTTCAAATGCATAGTATAAACACTATGCTCTCCATTAATGCATAAAGCCAGCTAAATTCACTTTAAAGACAGCTACGTAGCATAGGGGATCTGACGCTAGGGTTGGGGTCCAAATCCTGCCTCCAACATTTATTGACTGTGTGACTCTGGGCAAGTTACTCTCTTAACCATGGTTTCCTCATCTATAAAACTGGTGTAAATAATGCTATTGTGATTGCTTCAGGCATTTTTGAAAATACCACATACTTATCTTCGTCCAACATCCAACTTTGCCCTCATCCAACTCTCCTCCTCTTTTAACACTTGTCCAGTTATCTCAGAGTTATTTCCTTAACTTTCTCTCATTGCATTCATTCAGAATTTCAGTGTCATTCTGGGCTTAAGACTTCTACAGACTAGCCTAGACACCTGTCCACCATTAATATCATTTATATGAGAAAATCAGAAACTGACTTGAAATAAACATATAGAGCTCATTCATAAATTGAAATTTTCTTTATTGAAAACTGTAAGTAACAAGCAAAATATATGTATGCCTGATGTTCATTGTTCTTTGCCTTCTTTTTCATACTCTAATGCTACCTAAAAGCAAAACAAAAAGTAAATATTATTCTACAGCATTATCCAAACTTTGAAAATGTCAGAAAGCAAAGTAAATAGACACAATGTTTAGATAACCTTCTATTTGACTATGTGTACTGTTTCAGTTTTAGTTGATTGTGATCAAAAAATTCAACAGAATTTCTAAAATGAATTATTTTCAAAACAGTTACAAAAGGTCCATAAAAATCATTTAAATCCTGTCAAAGCATGAACTATACATTAGCTTATTAGCCTAAAATGTTTTGTACATAGGCTCAATTAAATTGACTTGGCCTCAGAGTTTTGAGTTTGGTAGAAGTCACCAAATTCCTTGCCAAAAAACACTCAGGGTTTAATGTAATTAGTATTCTAAAAATATGCTGAAGCTTTCATTATAAAGGGCCCAAATTAATAACTGATCATGCAAACCTAAGAACATCATGAATTATGTGGTACATATATGTGATGTCCTTTGTCTGTAGTAAGTATTCCAACATCAACCACACACTTTCAGTTGTTTCCAGTAGAAGAAAGGGATTTATGATCTACTCAGTTTCCCACCTATCCCCCTTGTGGTTAATGGCGTATCTGCAAAATTGCAGGTCTGACATTCAGGATCCAAAATCTGGTCACTGAAAAGATTTTTCCTTGTTAAGTCAACAAGTCCACAATCCTGAAACATTTAGTACTGTACTCTAAACCCCCAAAAAGATGTTCTTATCAAAACCCCCTTTTCTAAAAATACTTACTTCAGAAATAGTTGGTTCCTCTAATTCTTCAACTCGACTTAAATTAGGTGCTCCATACCTATCGCTAATTTCAGCTAACGTCTTATTTAAGTCATCCTACAATTCAAATAATTCAATTGCAATTTTAAGTGGCTTTACAAAAAAGTTAATCCATTTAAAAATGATATTTCTATATTATTTACAATGAACAAATTGAATATAGTAGTAACAATATATTTAACGTTTTCAAAGCATTTTAAAGTCATTTAATATAGTTAGGGCAAAATGGCTGCTGATGACTAGAGGATTTTCCAGGGAAGAGTACAGAATGTTCAAAAGCAATCTTAGGCATTTGAAAACACTTTAAAATATGCATTTTACTTTTAATCTTCTTAAAATAATGCTATTGGTATCTCAAAAAATTCTGTTATTTATAAAAATTATCTTTTTATTTCCCCTAATACCTATAAATACAATATTCTAGCAATCACTTAATAAATGATTGATAAATGAAAATTTTCATTAATTTTTAGATTTAGTTTGAGAGCACAGTTGAGACTTGTTATGACTAGAATACAGACGGACAAGAGCTATCCCTTTAAGTCTTCATGACCTTAGTTACTCAATTAAAATAAGGCTGATAAAAATTAATGAATAAGGCTTTATACAGGAAGCCCTTCCTGATAGTTGACATTATTCTCCTTCTCCTCAAGTTGCATCTTATTTATTGGTTTAGATGTTGGATCCTCCTAGTAGAATATAAGCTCTATGAGGGCAAGAACTGTTTCTCTTTTTGTCTTTGCCACCCAAGCTCTTAATATAATGCTTGCTACTTTATAGGCATTTAATAAATGTGTGTTGAATTTAATTGAATAATGTGTCAGGATTTACTTTTGCTTTCTAGAATGAAATACTGCTGATAACAATTGTTTTTCTCCTTACCCCTTCCACTAGAGTTTCTGCTACATGATCTTCTTCCCCACTTTGCTCCTCTTGGGACTCTAACTATAATAATATTAAAAAAAAAGTTGAACAAAAATATACTTTGCATAGTTTCTATTTTCTTTCTATCCTTTTCAAATAGTTCTACTGAATGATCAAATATACATTGTGACAAGTCATTCTTACAGCAGAATTGGGGTAATTAAGCAACATCATTCAAATATATAAATCTAATTGCCATTTTTATATTCAATTTTAATAGAGGCCATCAAATTAAGAGCAATACTTTAATAGATCTGCAGTCTAAGTATTTCCTCCAAATTTCCTCCAGAGCACAATCAACCATGCCCTAGTCTCATTCAATGCAATTTACAAAACTCTCTGCTTGAAAAGAATATGAGAAATGGAGGCATTTTCAAGAGATGTTACACAGCTAACATCAACAAGCCTTGGCAAGAGATTGAATATGAGGGGTGAGAGGGAGAAAATGAGTGTGACACCTGGGTTATGAGCTGAGAGACCAGGAAGATGGTGGTTCCCTGGACAAAATGGAAGCTCAGAAGAAAAAAAGGTTGGGAGTAGGTGAGATAATAGTACAATTTTGCACATTTTGAGTTTAAGATATCTATGAGACACCCAGTTCAAGATGCCTAGTCTGTAGTTGAGGATGCAAGATACCACCAATCTTCCAGTCACTAAGATATTCAGTACAAGATTTGGAATCATCCTTGACTTCCTTCACCTTCCTCCTGCTGACCCAATTCCATCAGCTGCTAGATTTTGTCAATTCTACTTCTGCAGCATTTCTTGAACCTACCCCTCCCCACCCTTTCCAGTCATAAGCCATTACTCTTTTTTAGGCTTTCATTACCTCTCACCTGGGCTATTGTAAAAATCTCACCTGGACTATTGTAAAAACCTCGTATTTGATTTCCCTGGGTTCATTATTTTACTTCTCCAAACCATCCTCCCCACAGTTTCCAAATTAATATTACTTGTAATGTTCTCCTATCATTTAGTATCTCCGTCTTTGAGATAGCTTCAAAACTGATCCTTCAATTTCTTCAAAATTACATCACCTCCAGGATGGCTTTCTTCTATACACATACATGACTGGTCTACCTGCCATTCCTAATTTCATCTTCAGTCCCATTTCCACTTTCTCATACAGTATTGTTAGCTATTAATTTAGCACATATAGGAAATGAGGAAGCCTAATATCTTTTCTAGATTTATAATCTAGCTAATGTAAGAACTGTCTTTCTTTGAAGATAAGATCTTGCTGATTTTTTACAGGGCCATCCTTTAATTATCTACTGGATTTCTTCTTCTGAGTCTTGTCTACTCTGTGTTTTGTCAATCTGACTCTTTTATGTTTTTGTCCACAGTTATTCATTGTAGTCCTCAAAATTATTCATAGAGCTATGTCTAAAATTGTTTCTTTTTGTGCTTATCACAAATTCTTGTTTTCTATGTCAATACTCAGGTTTTCCTCTATTTTTAAAATTACATTTTCTGATTGTCAATATTCTTGGCCCCTTCTAAAACTGCTTGTTATAAATTCAGTTATTTCTTCTCTTTCATTCATCTCTGCTATGATCACAGTTATCTCCATTTTTCTGCTTTCTATTGGCAAATTAGTCTTGTTCTTTTTCTAATTGTAGATTCACCTCCCTAAGCTTCCCTTTTTCTGCATATTAATATATGTATTCAGCACAATAAGTCTTCCTCTGAGAACCACTTCATTGTTTGCAATACATTTTGAAATGTATTCTATTTAATGTAATATGATATTGACTTGTGCAATTTCCCTTTTCACCCAATCATTACTTAATAAATCGGGTTGTGTGTTTTTTTGTTTGTTTCCTTTAACTTAGTTTGTTTTGTTTTTTTGGTGGTGGCAGAAGCAGTATTCAAGGGAGTTCCACACCAGTGCTTTCATTGGTGTGTCCCCATACCAATGTATGTTGTACAAACTCCCAGCATTAAAACAGATTAATTCATAGGTAACTTACAGAGGTAACTTAACTCAAAGAGTTGTCTAGGGGTGGGGGGGGAGCTACTGAGAGGTTAAATTACTAGCTGTTACAACTAATATTTATGAGAGGTGGGATATGAACTCTTTCTGACTTTAAGGCTAGCATATGTACACTATACCATAGTGTGCAGGCACATTTGCCCTATGGTATTACTATCTACTCTAGCTTCATTGTATTATGATCCATAAATATGGACTACATCCTTTCTGCTTCTCTAATTTTCCTACAACTTCTTCAAGTCTCAGCTAAAATTGCAACTTCTGCAAGAAGTCTTTCTCAATCCTCCTTAATCTCAGCTCCTTCCCTCTGAGATTATTTCCCATTCATCTTGCCAATATCATTTGTACAGATTGTTTGCATATTGTCTCTCCATTAGGCTGTAAGCTCTTTAATAGCTTTCTTCATATTCCTGGAATTTAGCACAGTGCCTGTGACATGCCAGGTGTTTCATTCATTGATTGTCCTTTGTCCTTGAAAAAGACCATGATATTATGAAGGTGATGCCATAACATGTAAGTGAATTGAATTTAAGTGAGAGATGGCTGTGCAAAGTCACCAGCCTCACTCTCTCCTCAGGAGCCATCTGGGTCCATTGGCAAGATACAGATCAAGGTGACTAGATATCAGTAGGTGCTTAATAAATGCTTGTTGACTGACGTTATCCAGTACCTGAACATTTTTTATGTAAATTCCAAATGCCCCCATTGAAAAGCCAAATAAAGGTATATAAACTGAATCCCCAGTGTATTGTCACTAGGGTAAAAAATATCCAGGACAAAGCAAGTTCACATCAAGATGAAAAGTTAAACTGTATTGTTTAAAGAAATATTAAACTTTGTTCAGGAGTAAAGAAAGAGGGAGCTCTTCTTTTGCTATAACCATATATATCTGATCCACCTATGAAAGAATTGAGAGATCACTAGACCTGAAATAAGAAACACCTAGGTTCAAATACTACCACTGAAACTTACAAAAAATCATTGAAATTCTCTGAGTTTCACTCTCTTCATCTGTAAAATGGGAATAAAAATACTTGCAGCAATACCCTACAACCTTGAGAGACTCAAATGAGCTAATGGGTGGAACATCTTTACAAACTTTAAAGCACTGTATTAAATGCAAGCATTATTATTCTATTCAAATTTCTCCAGTCATTCCTAAGAAAATTTGCAATGCTCCTAATTGATCCCTGCTTTGTATGTCATAGGAGCGTGGCTCTAGAGTTAGAAGGGAGCTCAGGCACTCTCTGGACCAACACTTTCATTTTACAGATGACAAAACTGGGACTCAGTAGCTTGCCTGGGATCACATTAATACTAACTGGCAAAGCCAGGATTTGATCCCATATCCTTTAACTCCAGAACCATATCTATCTTTTTTCTTTGCAGACTTTAAGTTTCTTCTTCATAGGGATATATGAATTCATTCTAACAGTGGCTTTGTTTTTTTTTTAATTTTGGGAAATTTTGTTGAAAGATTTCTAGAATACAGTGCTCCAAATTCTTTGCTTTTTAAAAATGTTCCAGAATGTTTGTAATGCTGAGATTAAAGTATTTTGACTTACCCTACCCCTAGTTTGTCATTTAAAGAGATTTTCAAGTTTCTTTCCATTTGCCTTTTTTTCTAAACCTAAGTTCTAAATTCATTTTACCACTTTTTCTGCATTATATGCCATTTTATTTTCAATTGTATTGATTTTTATTTGTGTTTATTTGGGAAATTTTTCAATTTTGACTTAGAAGCATTTTCCTGCTAATCATTCAAAGTCCATAATTGTACCCCATTAGCTACTAAAAATCCCATTGACAGCCTATTCTTAACCAAAAAGAATAATCAATCATATAGTTTTAAAGATAACAAAAAGGCATATAATAACAATAGATGACATATATCATGAAAATAGACATAAAACCCTACATAAGTACCTTTTCTAGCTCTTCCAAGAGCAACCTTTCTCTTTCTTGGATTTCCATTTCAAGTTGTTGCTAAATAAAAATACAAAAATACATACATTAAATTAGACTAAAATCAACTTCTATAGATCAGTTCTTCTATTATCAAATTCCTCAGGGGTAATAAATTTACATGTGACTACATAAACATATCTGCCCATTAACATTTTCATGTTCTCTATCAATTCTTCATATTTAGCCCTATTTCATTATTTCTTCTTAATCATTGTCAGCATCCTTTAATTTTAGCTTCAGTTTATTCCACTTGAAAATTGGTATAGGGAACACCTGGTAAGAAACCCCCTTCTGTCTATGCAAATTCACAACTTTTCTGCAGTTTATAGTCTTTGAAAGTTGCCTAAAGCATTGGAATGTTAAATGACTTGCCTAAAGTCACATATACAGTAGATGTCAGAAGGAGACCTTCAGGCTCAGGTCTTCCTAACTCTCACCCTAACAGCATGTATTGCTGCTGTTCAGTTGGTAATCAGTGGCATCCAACTCTTTGTGACCCCATTTCGGGTTTCCTTGCAAAGATACTGGAATGATTTGCCTTTTCCTTCTTCATCTCATTTTACAGATGAGGAAATTGAGGCAAACAGGGTTAAGTGTCACACAGGGTCACACAGCTTAAGTGTCTAAGGACAGATTTGAACTCAAGAAGATAAGCCTTACTGAGAGCTGCCCAAGGGCATATGATATTTTGAAAAATAACAGTTTATTTCAGTTCATTTCACTTATCTACCTGTGGTAGCCTGTAACAGTAATGGGATTTTGAAGATTTTCACTTCCCCTTAATAGACTTAGGCGAATTTGAAGATCTTCCCTGCCCCCAATAGGCTGAATGTAATCACATGTAGCCTATGGTTGGAGGAGTTTGTTACATAGTAGAACAGACCTCACAGGAAGCTGGGAGTCAGAGCACTTAGAGTTGGAGGGAGGAGAGGGCACACCCAAGGAGACAGCTAGGCTTGTGTATGTTGGTTTGGCTCTTTGTGGTGTTACAGTTTATTAACTTCTTTGCTACTATGATGTATTAGGTTTTCAGGTTTGGGGATTCAGTTTTCTGGTGGCTGAATAAATGTTTTGCTTCTGTCTTCTCTATGGAGAGTTTGTTATATTTTGCAATTGAGAACCATACCCTCATATTTGCAGTTGCCATCAGCACCGTGAATATTGCACTGGGGCTACATAGGAACAATAATAATTTTATATAAATGGATCTGGTTAATAAAAAGGGCAAAGAAGCCAAGGCTTCCTTGCTGCCTTGGGCACAGAAATCCTAGCCTAGGGGGAATTAGTGCTTGCCTCTAGCTGTTTTATAGGGAATGCTTTCCAGGACGTGCAGAATCTGCAGGAGAAGATTACTATTGTTTTAATTTACATCCTTTTGAATGTATTCTCTTAAACTCTTATTTAACCAAGTGGCTTTTCATTGTAGATTTTGTGTTCTCTAAGTATTTATCATATTTTAAAACCTTAAAACTGCTTTAGGCTTGATCTACAATATTACCTGTAATAAAGCATGTATAAAAAACTTTAATTACCATTGTTATAGCTTATATCTCTATAAACTTTCATTTCCAAATTGGAGACAATGCCAGGCTATTTATTTACTTATTTATTTATTTGGAGGGCAGTTGGGGTTAAGTGACTTGCCCAAGATCACAAGGTTAGTTTTTGTATTAAGTATCTGAGGCCAGATTTGAACTCAGGTCCTCCTGACTCTATTCACTGCATCACCTAGTCACCCCAACAGGTTATTTTCTTAAAGCTTGACATCAGCCATAATTATTAACAATTCATTATTGATCCAGAAGAGCAATTAGGCATACAACATAAAGAGAGTGTTTAAAGATAATGTAAAGATAGTAATTAAAAGAGACATCATTAAACTTTAAAGTACCTTCTCTAACTCTTCAAGTCTCTGCCTTTCTTTTTCTTGCAGTTCCAACTCTAACTGCTGCTAAACATATAACACAAACACAGAAAATAAGTTAGAATAATATGAACTATTATGGATCAGTTCTTCTATTCTTAAATTTCCCAGGAATAATAAAATTGTATGCACCCACCTAAATTTCAGAAACAAATTAATAAAATGTTTAAAATCTTTAAAACAGCTACTAAGAACAAAAATTGCAATTAAGTTTCCTTTTATAACCAAACTCAGGTGGTTAAAAAAAAATCAATTAATTTTCTTTATCTATGAAGCTACCAGATTTAAGATTTCAAGAGCTATTCAAATTACAAAATCTCTCACTAGTCAAAGATTAGCCCTAATACAGACAACTCTTGATCATTTAAGGTAATGAAAGGAAAGTCTTGGATATATTCCTTCAAGTCACAAATAATCAAAATAGTTAATTAAGCATAAATAAACTACCATTTCACCAGCTAATTTTGACACAACTGAAGATGGTAATGCTTATTTTATCTCAAAAATGACTCAATATTGACTGTTTTACCCATGTATTTTTGGTTAGATCATTTGCTTATAATATGGATGAGGATCCTTTGGCTCCTCTAAGACAAAAATGTACATCCTAATTTGGGCCTTGAATGGTGAAATGCTGGGCCTCCTACATTCAGAGTTCAATCTCTTCAGTGGTCTAATAAATCTAATTGATAAAGTAATAATAATAACAATAATGATAGCTAACATTTATAGAGCATTTTAAGATTTGCAAAATGCTTAGAGTGGCTAACCCTATTGGTAACAAACCTCTGTATTTTTAAAATTCTCTGTCCTCTCTCCTCTTCCTCCCTCCTTTTCTCCCTTCTCATTATAACCCCACCCTAGCATAATACCTTGTACTTACTAGGTACTTAATACCTTTAGTTTAATTTTAACTTAATTTAATTTTAATTTAATCATCCTTCAGTTGGTTTCTGGTCCTATACTTCCTGCCCTATGAAAGAAAAAAAAGTTCTCCACTACTGAGTCATTAGTTGTTCAGTTGTGTCCAACTCTTTGTGACCACATTTTGAGATTTCCCGACAAAGATACTGGAAGGGTTTGCCATCTCCTTCTCCAGCCCATTTCATAGAAGAGGAAACTGAACCAAAGAGAGTTAAATGACTTGCCTTGACTAGTTGCCTAGACACTAGCAAGTATCTGAAGCCAGATTTGAACTCATGAAGATGAATCTTCCTGATTATAAGCCCCTTGCTCCATACCCTGGACCACCTAGCTGCCCAACAGCAATAACCAGTGACTCTATTTTAACCTTAATTGAAAAGCAAGTCATTTTTAAATCATTAGAAGAAAAGTCTCTGGCAGCAGGATCAAAAAGCTTATAGTTTATCCCCAGATTCTGTTAGCCTTGCCTTGCTCTGTGAGGCTACATAACACTCCCTTTATCTCCTCTACACTTTCCATTGGTTTTCAGGGAAACATGAAAAGTCCTGGGCAAAATGGTTCTCCTGTACTTTTATATATATATTAGGCATTGAAAGTCTTCAAAAAATTATCATCAGGCAGTCAGAACTACATTTTAAAAAGATTATTACAGCCCTTCTCAGTTTGTACACAATCCTGTTCACTGATTTGGTTATGATCTCAACACTAGGTCAACATTTACTAACCTCAAAAAAGCTTTTTCAAAGCAAAAGGTATTTATAAAAAGAGGGCTTCTGAGAAATTCCTACACCTTCCTCTCAATTTATTCTACTGAAAGTTTCTGTCTTAGCCAAGAAACAAGAAGAAGGGGCTATGAATTCTTATTCAAAGTTTATTAAATGGTCAACATGGGACCATGCCTCCTACCCCACCCCTGTGCTACCTGAAAGGGGGGGGGGGGGGCAAAGATAGGAAGGCAGGAAAAAGAACAAGAAACAGAGAGCAAGAGTAATAATAATAACAATAGCTGACATTCATCTAATGCTTTTAAGGTTTGCAAAGCGCTTTCCACACATTATCTCATCAGAGCCTCACAACAGTGCCAGTCAATAGAGAGAGAAAGAAATGGAGAGAGATATGGGAAAACAGAATGATAAAAGGCATATAGGGGAAATGGTAGAGGAGAAGGCAGGAAGAAGCCCGAACTACACTGATCAAGAATACATCAGAAATAATTTCTAAGACTAAGAAAAGTCCGATTTTACTCCTGAAGAATCCATCCTTGTCATACCTGTTGAAAAAACAACTCCTCTTCTTTCATTTGTTTCAACATTTCCTGCTCCATCTCAGCTAACTCTTGCTCTTGCTGCAGCTGAATCACCTCCCTTTGACGCTAGCATTGGATTTAAAATAAAATAAAGACACAAATAAATTTGTATGAGTAGTTAAAAATGGACCAATCAGACCATCTGACTTGGTTGCTTCCTTCATTCATACTCACCAATTCTTCTGCGACCATATTTGTCTTATATTTGTAAAGCCAGAAGGCTAGGTACTCAATTGGATCTACTGGTTGAAATTTAACCACATCCGCAAGGGCTTGACTCAGACATTGGCCGAGGAATTTTCGAACGTATCTGGACTCCATTTGTATCCACTGAAAACTGCTGTGTAAATAAATATATTTTATCAGTGCTGATTAACTGTTTCAGCTAAGGCAACAATGTCACACAATGTAGTATGAATAGTAAATGGAGAGATGCCGCCTAATAATTTACAGAAAGGCAAAAGTGGAAAACAGCACTCGGAGAAATACCTGTCAGCAGCAAGGAAGGTGACTGCCATTCAAGGCCACTACATTCTAGATACTGGTGGGACCAAGAGTGTTTCCTATGTAAAGTCTAGCAGTCAGGTCTGAGATGACTAGAGGACACTAAGGATTCCTTGGTGCCCTATATCTGGAGTCAATACCCCAGTGGGCTCAAATGAGTTCAGACAATTACATAGGGACTACATAGTATGATGTAAGGGATACTGATAGCCCAAAAGTTATCCTCAAGGCTTAAAGACCCATGGTATCTAAACCTCCCACAAGTCATTTCCTTCTCTCACTATAAAGAAAATATATTATCTGGAAGAAGTAACACATGAAGTCTTTAATAAACAATAGTGTCATTTAGTAGAAAGAAAATTAGTTTGGGAGTCAAAAGACGTCAGCCTGAATACTGGCTTGACTACTTATTATCTGATTGACCCTGAGTAAATCAACTAATCTCTCTAGATGTCAGTTTCCTAAACTGTAAAATGACAGGGTTAGAATAGATCCATAAGATACCTTTCTAGTGGTAAATCCTGTAATCTCATTACCATATCTGCATTAAATTGGCATGTCAATTAGTAGATAAATATTTATAAAGGACCTACTATGTGCCAGGCACTGTGTTAAGCACTGAAAAGACAAAGGTAAAAGATAGAATGCTCTCAAGGACTTCACAGTCTGAAATGGTAATGGGGATTTGAAGACCTTCCAAGCCCCTTGTATTGACAAGCAAACAAGTACTTAGCACCTTATTTTAAGTTCATGACTGTATTAAGTATTAAGACCCAGAACTTGTGAATCTCACAGTGGGAGGAAGTTGCTGATGTAACAGGAAGGGGCAGAACAGGGAGGAGGCAATATTATATAAAAGAAAAAGCCCAAGCTAGAGAGCCAGAACTTCAGAGAACTAAATTGAGAATTTGCTGAGAAAGAGAGAACTGCTGGGAGCCAGAACTTCTGAGAACTGCTGAGAAATTCTTCTGAGAGCCAGCCAGAACTGCTAAGAACTTCTGAGAGCCAGCCAGAGCTGCTAAGAACTTCTGAGAGCCAGCCAGAACTGCCAGGAATGAGAACTGATGGGAGCCAGAACTACTGGAAGCAAGCAGTGTGGAGGCTGAGGACTTATCTTGAGTGAGGAGAGGAGTATCCTTGCTTGAGTGAGTGAGAGAGGAGGATCCTTGCTTGAAGGAGCCTTTTTTTTTTTTTTGAAGGCTTGGGAATGTGGGTGTTCGCTGCATTGACTATGTGTACCAACTTCATGGTTACTATAATGACTTTGACTTTTTGATTTGGGAACTTGGTTTTCTGGTATTTAAATAAATTCTTTGGTTCTGTCCTCCATGTGGAGAGCTTGTTACATTTTGTGATTCACAATTACACCAGCACATTCATAGGTACCATGGGTGCTCTGAATATAGCATTGCTGGTACACAGTCTATTGGGGATAAATATGCAAACAATTATACACAAACAAGCTAAAGACAGGATAAACTAGAAATAATCAACAGAGTAAAGGCATTAGAATTAAGGGAGAATGGGAAAAGACAACTTCCTGTAACAGGTGGGATTTTAGCTGGGACTTAAAGGAAGCCAGGAAGTGGAGATGAGAGGGAAGAACATTTCAGGCATGGGGAACAGCCAGTGAAAGTGCTAGATTCAGGAGATGGAGTCTCTAGTTCAAGGAAGAGGAGGGGAAGGAAAAATTGGGGAGAAGAAGTAATGGGAGGAGTCAGGGTGGGTAATGGGGAGAGATATAAAGTAAAAGAAGACTGAAAAGGAGGGAGGAGGGCCAGGTTATAAAAAGCTTTGAATACCAAACACAAGATTTTCTATTTGATCCTGGAAGTGAGACAGAATGAGATGAGGATTGCCACTAGGTTGTGAGCTGGGGTGACTGGGAAGATTGTGGGGCTCTAAGCAGTAATAGGAAAGTTAGGAAGAAGGGAGAGTTTGAGGAGAAAGATAATGAGTTTTCAACATGTTAAACATAAGATGCCTACTCAGGTCATTAGAGAGGATGCTAAAGAAATGACATATGAAGAAAAAGATTACAATCTTTAAGTGTGAGATTAGAAATGATAATACCACCAGGGCAGTACTAGATGGGGAGGCAAAACTGAGAACCAAGCAGCCCATGGGACAATAATGACCATAGGTAAAAACAAAAATGGAGAAAGAGAAAAAAAAAAGAAAAGAAAAAGAAAAGCCTTGGGGGTCATTAGCCTTGAATTATAGTCTGTGCACTGCTACCCACTTCTATATAACTGGGCACTCAGTTAACATTTGTGAGGATACAGAATAGTGGTCTTCAAATATTTAAGAATCCTTTTGTAAAAGAGGAAATAGATACACTCTGTGTTGCTTCAAAAAGACAGACTACACAATAGGTGGAAATAACTTCAATAAGCAGATCACAGAACAGCTGTCATACAGTGGTACAACTTGCTCAGGTGGGCAAGCCTCTTAGAACAATGTTTTCCGAACTTTATTCAATGAATCCCCCTCATCAAAAAAAAAAAAAAGCTGCCACATTTTAAAACCTTGCAATTAATCTACTTAGTTCATATTTAATTTAAGTAAAATTGTTAAAAACTCACTCTTTTATGACACAAATCGTAAACATAAAATAATGTAACAGAAATACTTATTAATTGAAAAAATTCCTTTGCAATTTTCACATTTATATCTTATAAAATAAAAAGAGGCAACACGATAGGGAGACGGTATCAGAGACAGGATGATTTGCCTGATCTCAAAGAACCCATGTGTGAAATGAGGCACATCACTTACCCCTCAGTGACCTAAGCAACTCACCAAGACTAGACCAAAATCATAACCATAATAATATTACTCATATGATAAGCAGGTTTGTTTTTCAGGGCAACATTTCTCAAAATATGGTATCACTGATGATCTTTCTAGAAGTTATTTTCCAATCACTAAAATCGGTATTTTGTCTTTACTTACAGAAGACAACCCTATTTCACACAAGTAAGATATTTTGAACATTAGTGAAATATTTCACTTTGTTTACAGTCAACTGTCACCCTCAGGAACACCCACCCTTCTAAGGGCATATAAATATTGAGTGAGTTCCATGAGAAACTTTTGGCATCTGAGAGTGTCACTGACCAATTTTATTGGTAATATGCTAGCATTAGTAACAAAATGATTAATTACCCAGAAGCTATGTCTCTTAAACTTTTTAAACATCACAGTATGAATTTGAGGGTCTAGCATTGATGTAGGATGCTTGCTTTTTCAAAATTATCCAAAGTACACTAATTTCAGGAGGAAATTTTTGTTATAAAATTTGCTTCATCTTTATTATTGCCATTAAGAAAATGGCAATTTCTTCTTTTAGTTTAAAAACCATTCAAAGTACTTTGGCATGTGAAAGCCAATACATTTATAGCAATAACATAAAAATGTCCTAGGTTTTGCTTCTAAATTGTCACATAATTTTACAAAAAGCCTTCCTTTCAATGTACTGGCTTGTTTTTTTTTTCTTTTTTAATAAAGTAGGTTATTTTTGTCACAATTTTAAAAAGTCTACGTTATTGGGGCAGCCAGGTGGTGCAGTAAGACCACCGGCCCCAGAGTCGGGATGACCTGGGATTGAATCCGGGCTCAGATACTTAGCACCACACCCAGGAATAACTGGCTGTGTAACCTTGAGCAAGTTACTTAATCCCGATTGCTTTTTTTTTAAAAGTCTATGTTATTCTTCACTCGTATGTCTTAAATTGATTGTGAAGTATGTGATATGGGCAAATTGCACAAGAGGCCACATTTTAAAATAATGCTTACAGATCTGCATTTCATTCACTAATAAGTTCCAAATGCAGAATCCAATGCAATTCTCCCACATAATTTTCATTTAAAAATTTATCAATCTAGAAAATTTCTCTTAATGTGGTACTGTCATCAATAGGTTCACAAAGTAACAAATCTTCCCTAACCTCAGTTTCAGTATCATACACATGTAAGCAAATGAAAATCTTTAACTATATCTGTTACTGTATCTACTTGAAATGCAAAGTAAGAAGGATTGCTTGTTAATTAATTGATCACAGAAGTCTTCAAGTACATGGGTGTTCTTCCTAGAGAAGCTGCTTTGCAAATGATCCAGCAACCATCATTTCAACTTCATCAATAACTACTTGTTGTCCATTGGTTTCAGTTGTGCCCAACCCTTCATGACCCCACTTTGGGTTTTCTTGGCAAAGATACTGGAGTGGTTGGTCATTTCTTTCTCCAGCTCAATTAACAGATGGGTAAACTGGTGCAAACAGGGTTAAGTGATTTGCCCAGGGTCATACAACTAGTGTCTGAGGCCACATTTGAACTCAGGTCTTCCTGAGTCTAGGACCAGCTCTCTATCAATAGCTGCAGGTAGTACCAATATTTGTCCTATGGATAAAACTTTTTATACTTAGCAATACTACAAAGTACCCTCATACAATCCAAACAATTCTTTTGATATCAGTTGCAGTTTTGGGGAAAAGATGTTTTTGATCATTAAGAACATCTAGCTTTCTCTGTATTTGGTGATATATTTCGTCTTTTTTGTTTATTCTAATATTTTTTTAATATCATTGCAATGTTGAATTCTCTTTACTCAGTTCTCTTTTTCAAGATGTCTGTCACTTGGGTAAGGTTTTCTGCCCTTGTGTTATACACTGTTTATTCAGCTTCCAAATGCAGCAATTTCCATCTTTATCTCATTTCAGCTCTTCTTTTATTTCTTCCATCCATTCCTGGGAATCCTGGTAGTCAAACCAATCTTTTTTTTCTAGACTTCTACTTGAAATTATTGCACAGTAATTTTCTTCTTGGACTTTATCTTGGAAATTCCTCAACCCATGCTATTTCTTAATTGCATTATACAAGTTTTTCCCTCTTTTATTCTGCTCATCTCTCTCTTCTAGTTCAGTTCCTGAATTGGGACTTTGTATCAGAGTCAGACTCTACCCACTCCCTAAATCCTGGATGGAATGACTAGGCCTAGGTCCTTTCTTCTGCTATGAACTCAGTGGGCCATCAATGTACCAAGGGAGATGCTATGCCACTTCCTCTCTTCCTTGTAGTGTAGGTGCCCCTGTCTGGGACAGGGTATGGCTAAGGTCCTGGTCCTACTTCTTTAGTATAGTCCCAAGATGGGGAAACTGCCCAGGATCAGCCCTTGCTTCCTCCTTCAAGCCTGGACTAGAACTGAGACCAGAGCCCAACCCTTTACAATTCCCAAAGAGGAAGTCTGACATTCCAGCTACTGTCTCTTGATCTGGATCCTAAACAGAAAATCACAGTGGCCTCAGTCCTGTTACCTGTTATAGTTACCTACAGTCAATTCTCGGCTTCAGACTAGGACTGACAGCTCCTGTCCCAAGAATGCTCCCCAACCAACAAAGCATCTTGGCTTCAGGTCTCATCCCTAGAAACAGTCTCAGATGGGATGAAGGGACTCACTGTTATATATCTTAAGTTTTATTCATCTGGAATACTTCATCATCATATCTGAGGTTGTTCTCAGTGGATCTGACTAGGCAGGAACTTTTCATGTCACTATCTTTGCCAGAAGTCTCATCAAAGTATGTCAAGATGTCATTTAGATCGTTCAAATTCTATGCTCTGGGCAGCTAACTCACATTTACAAAACAAAGTAAGCAATCTTTCCTCTCTGTTGGGGGCCAGGAAGTAATGGTATATGGGCTAGTGCCTGCTTGCTTGACGTATGACCTTAAAAGGTAATGAATAGAGCTGTAGAAGATGATTGGCTATGTGTACCTATAAATTGCTCTGATACGGAAGTCAGATCTCTTTGTCGCGATGTAGCTGAGCCTGAATAAACAACTCCTGCAAACCTCGGGTGCTCTGTCTGGTAATTCCTCCTAGGAGGCCGGTGACGACCGAAGACTTACTATGGGTAAGTGAGAGGATGGGATATCAATAGCCCCCCACACCTCTCCATTAATAACAGTAACTATGAATCTCAACCGAGGGAACTGTTTTCTATATTAGAGTATTCTCCCTCCCCACACTAGTTTGAGCATCTCTAATGGTACCTCCCCACTTAAATTGTCTCTATTGTCTTTGCTAACACTAGTTTGAGTAGCTCTAATGGATTTTCTCTTCAAATTAATTATACATTTATCCATTATGAAGGGATACTATTTCACTTTTTTAAAACTAGAGAAAATAACCATTTTATCTTTTTTTTTTTTTTTTTTTTTTTGGTGTCTGAAGTCACATTTGAACTCAGGTTCTCCTGAATCTAGGGCAGGTACTCTATTCACTGCGCCACCTAACGGCCCTGAAAATAACCATTTTAAACAAATTTAAATTTAATCATTGAATATTTCAAATACTTATAAATAATCCATTCTTGAGTTATTTCAGTTTCATAAAAGTTACCATTTTTTTCTATTTAGTACCAATTAAAATAAAAGTAGATCAATGGAATAAACTAGAAAAGGAAGAATCAGAAAGAACTAAACTCAATAATGCAATGTATGATAAACTCCAAACAAGAAATTACCTAGGAATGAACTTCCTATTTGGCAAAAACTACTAGGAAAGGCTGGAATAATTTAAGTTCAGACCAACATCTTAGAGCACATACAATAAACTGAATGTGATGTAAATATTAGAGGTCATAGCATAAGAAAATTAAAGAGAACCATGCCAAGTGCCTTTCATTCACGAGGCTAGGGAATAAATCATGAACCAAATAAAGGATAAAAACAACTACAAAAGATAAAATGGATCTTTGTGACTTCATAAAACTGAAAAGATTTTCCTCAAGGAAAAATAAATTAACTACAACTAAGAAACTGAAAAATAAAATCTTAGTATGAGATATCTCTGATAAGGGTCTGATATCTAAGCAATATAAGCAACTAATAAATAGAACAAAAGCCATTCCTCAATAGCTAAGTGGTCAAAAGAATGAACAGTTCTCAAAAGAGAAATACAAACTATTAATAACTATAAGAAAGAATGTACCAAATCACTAATAAGAGGAAAAATGCAAATCAAAACAGCTCTAAGATTTCTTCAACCCACACCCAGCCAATTAACAACAACAAAAAAAAGGGATAGGTCCGTGTTGGAGGAGTTGCATCAAGATGGTTAACACTAATGCATTCACAGTTAGCTGAGTGGGAAATTGGCCCATTCTGGAGAGCAAATTTTGAATAATGCAAAGAAAGTGGCTTTTGACCATACCCTTTGATTACAGATGTCAGACTTCTGATGTGCTGGTTAGCTTTGCTGAACTGTCTGTTTCTTCTTTCTTTGTTATACGAGGGGGGAGGAGGGACACACTGAGAAATGAAAGTTTTTTTTAAGTTTAGTTTTCATACTGTACATATCAAAACTATTGTCATTAAAGAATAGAACAGGTATTATGGTACTCAACTGAAACAGAGACTACGTGCTTCACACTAAAATTTGACAATCATCATAACACCAATTCGTCTGGGACACAGAGCTACGGATAAGGGTTACAGATCATGCCCAAATCAAGATTCAACACCTACCAACTCAAACTGATTTCATTTGCTCACACTGTATTAAATGATCATTGCACTGCAATGCCTGTCATTTGGTGGAATTCGCCATGTTGCTTTTTTGTTGGCTTTGATTTGAAATTTGTTTCCATTGAACAAAAATACTCAAAAATATATGATAATCTTGGACATTAGTTTATAGCCCCACCCACAAAAGGGTCTCATCCTCCGACTGTCCATTTCTATTGCTCCAGAGCTGTCCCATTAGCCCTCCTGAAGTAAAAGAAATTTGGCGGGGGGGAGTTGAATTAGTTAGCCTCTAGGATACCTTCCATCTCTAAATCTGCGTTCCTATAATGTTTTGTCAATAAAGTTCCCTTATTTGGCATTAAAAATGGTATTGGAATGCCTGCACAATTAGTGATTTGGACAATGGGTATAGTTAGTCGGGGGAGCTAGGTGGCATAGTGATGATGAAATTCAAATAGAGCAGTGAGAAGCAAATTATCTCAAGGAACACTTAAAGTCATTTTAGGAGAAGTAAGATTCAAGTAGGCTGGTCAATGAACTACCTGAAACTAGCAGTCCCTATGCCATCAGACAAATGGGTTGAACAATGGAATAATGCTGTGTCTAGATATTTGCAAAACTCTCAACTGTGGTCCCAGGCTACTTCATCTCCCCACCCACCAAAGGTTCTCCTCTATAAGAATCCCTAGCTAGACTCTTCTGTCTCTGGGGCATCTCCCTTTAATAGGAGGTGACCCCCTTAAGCAGCCATCTCTCTTGGGGGGCTACCACCCCCTCCTTAAGCTGGTATCTCTCTTAGTGGGGGGCATCCCTCTTAAGAGAGCATCTCCCTTTAACGGGAGGCATTTCCTTGAAGTTGCCATCTCCTTTAGAGGGGGGCCCACTGTCTCTTGGGGGCTGCCTCTGTTAGGGAACTGTCACTCCCCTTAAGTTGGGATCTCCCTTAAGCTTGGTTTCCCCTAAGAGGCAAAGGAGAGTGCTTCGTGTGTTGTGATATCCTTTCCTTGATTTGGAGACTGCCTGAGCAGATTCATTTGAGATGACCTTACATCTCAACATTTTGAGGTCCCCCTGAACCTCATCAGTAGATAGCATGCTGTCAAGAGTTAGGAAGACTCAAATTTTCAAGTTCAAATCTGGCCTCAAACATTTACTAGCTGTGTGACCCTGGTTAAGTGATTTAACCCTGAGAAGGAAATGGCAAACCACTCTAGCATCTTTGCAAAGAAAACCCCAAATGGGGTCACAAAAAGTTGGACACAGCTGAAACAACTGAACAAGAAGAACAAATATAGGTCAGGTAAGGAAGCTTCAGCTAATGCTTTAAAGGATTGGGGGTTTTATTGTTGCCTGATTTTTGTTTTGGAATATTTTGTTTGTTTGCTTATTAAAGTACAAAATATTTTTTTTTCCAGAAGGGGGTGGAATACTAGAGCAGAGGACATCTGAGGTGTGATGGACCTCTTAGAAGAATTATGAGAGAAATAACAAGGAGCTCCACATATACTTCAGATCCTCCCTCTAAAAACACCTCAGGCTAGTACAACTGGTCTAAAGTTCAGATACTCCTTCCGTAGCAAAAGGAGACACAGTCCACAAGATGTGTCCAGTTCATTTTCACTACCAATATTTCCTCCTCTCCTAAGGAGGAGCTAGAACCTAGAGCAGATCCAATGAAAATGCTAATGCACTATGGCATGGCATGTTTTACCCTCAAATAATTACTGTCCAAAATATAAGGTGCCACAATGAAATTTTACGCACCATGGTGGTCCAAAGGCTAGGCTAATTCATAAAAGTACTATAATAAACACAATAGCATCAAAGCACCTAGACCCCACGTAGCCCTCACCTCAGTTTTTTCCTTCTCTTTAAGTACATACGCAGTTAGTACTAGCACGTCTCCAAGTACATCTCTGTCTCCTCAGCATTTCAGGGAAACAACAACTGTCAATGCCCAACCATCCTCAATTCCCTGGGAAGCAACATTTGTCTAGAAAAAAACAATATATTAAGTCTTGTTGTGTGACCTGGAAGAAGTCCCAACACCTCCAGTCTCTATTTCCAGGTGAATTTCACACTATTCCCCTTGGAGCATGCTATGTTCCAGCCAAACCGGACCACTGGTTCTCTATTCTCGTTCCGCCCTCTCCAGCCTCCAAGCCCAATCCCATGTGCCTAAAATGAACCCCCTCTACATCTCTCAACCAGTCCAAATCTTTCTTTTCCTTTTGGACCAGGAGTTCTAATGCAGTAGACTCCCCTCATCCCCAAAGTGATCAATGTATTTCAGGGGCTAGGAGAATTTGGATGGGAAAAAATATTTTGTCAACTATTTCAATAAAACTGCAGTTCTTTGTAATTACATGTAGCTTATAGTTTATGCATTTCAAATCATTATTCTGAGAATGCCAAAAGGGTCCATAACACAAAAGAACTCCTGCTATAGACTAATTTAGAAGATAAAGGAAGAATGGAAAAGGGGAAGGAGGGAGGAGTGTTGGAAAGAGAGAAGGTAGGAAGGCAAAAAGGAAGGGTTGTAAGGAGAAAATAGAAGGCAAGAAGGAGAAGAGGAAGGAGGGAACAAGAAAGAGGAAGGGGAGAGAGGGGAAAAGAGAAGAAGCGGTGGTGGTGAAGGAGGAGGAGGAGGGTAGTAAGGGATGGAGGGGTAACCAAAAGATAAAAGGTCAAAGAGTAGGAGCCTTAGTTTAATCCTCTCACTTCAGAAATAGGGAAACTGAGGCACAGAGTTCAGCTCCCTCATTTTACAGAGGACGGAGGTTAAAGATCCTTGCCCTAGGCTCACGCAGGCTGGTATTGGAAGGTGGCCCTCCGAACCCCATGCCAAGAACGGGGTCCACAATCCCATCCCTGCTCTCCCCAGAAGGGTCCCGAGGCACGGGAGTGCCTGCCCTCCCCCTCCACGCGTGCCCCCACCACTGTCACGCCCAGCCAAGAGCTCCACAATGCACCATAACAGCCACCACCACACTCTCCCCGCCCCCCCACCCCAACCTCCCGACGACAGCGACGACAACCCAGCGACCGACAATGGCTGCAGCAGCCCAAGCGCCGGCTCCTCTCGCTCGCCCCTGGGGCTGGTGTCTGCTACCCCAATCCGGATTAACTCGCGCACGGGCGGCGTCTCTTCCTTTGCTAGGTAACCGCGACCTCGCGCATGCGCCCTGGGGCTGGGATGGGGAGGGGGGGCGACGAAGGGAGGGCGGAGGGAAAGGATGAGCTGGCGTGAGCACGGGGGAGGAGTGAAGGGTGAAAAGGTTTCCTGCAGAGCGCAAAGTTCTCTAGAATGCCAGTGTGGGTGTCGCGTGCGTAGTGCCTGGACCGTAGAATAAAGAGAGGGACGGGGAAGAGGGGTGCTAAGAGATCGTGCAAATGCTGGGTGCATCCTCTAGCTTTTGAAGGAATCCTGTTTGGGGCTCCCTACTTTCTGGGGCTGTCCATGGGGCGGGGGAAAACTGACTTTGGCGTGTGACGGGACTACCTTTGTGCAGGGCTTCCTTTGTACCCCCGAAGAAGACACACTACAGGGAAGGTAGCGTTTTAAAGAAACACCGGGGGCCAGAAAGCAGGAAGGGTGCATGGGGCGATCTCTTAAGGGACAGTATAGGAGACGCACAGTGAGGGGACTTAGAGTATATTTACTAAGAGACTCATGGTTATGCATCTTTACTGAAAGACACAGCTACCTTAGATGAGTATCTACGAACCACCTGCTTATTTGCATATTTTTTCATGGGCAAAGGAAGATTTCTCTCAGAGATTCCTGGATTCAGAGACAAACCAATTAAGTCATGCCTATTCACTGTGCCCTCCCACTTCTTGGTACATCTCAGTTCCTTGAGGATCTCTGTTTGCCTTTCTATGTACCCCAAAGCATAACTCAGAAACTCGCATACAGTCAACGCTTAATAAATGCGTGTTGACTTACTGAATGCTTTGAGGAATTGGGGTTGATTTGTGTGTTTTGTTTTTTTTAAATGCCCTGAGGAAATTGGGAAGAAATAAAAGAACATGGAGTAGTCTTTGAATAGGACTGAGTTCATGGAAATCAAAGGATTTGTACCTGACTTCTACAGAGTTTAGTCCAATCCAATGTCCAATTTAAACATGAGTGAGAAAGTGAAGGCCCTGAGAGGATGTGACTGCCCAAGGTCACAGAGCTTACTTAGCACATTGCTTAAAACAGAGTAAGCACTTAATAAATGTTTATTTTTTGTTGTTTTTTTTTTTTTGGAGGGCAATTGGGGTTAAGTAACGCCCAAGTTCACACGGCTAGTGTGTGTGTGTGTGTGTGTGTGTGTGTGTGTGTGTGAGAGTGTGTGTGTGTGTGTGTGTGTGTGTAAGTGTCTGAGGCTGGATACAAACTCAGGTCCTCCTGACTCCAGGGCCGGTGCTCTACTCACTACGCCACCTATCCGACCCTTAATAAATGTTTATTGAATGAAATTAAATGTCAGAACTAAGATGAGTCTGATGCAGTACTCTGTTGTATACCAAGGCTGGCCATGGGGAGGATTGAAGGGTCTATGACCCACAGCGAACAAAAACATCACAGCAGTAGAGTTGACATCCCTAGGAGCTACCAAATTCCTGAGATATAGCATGAAGTGGGAGGGCCCAGAATGGACATGACTTGTATTCGTTTGTCTCTAAATCCAGATGTCCCTGGCTAAGAGAAATAGTCAACAAGCATTTATTAAGCAACACTTATTTAGTATTTATATTTAATATTTATATTAAGCCACAAGTTATTTATATTTAGATTGGGAGCTATAATGAACCTCAAAAGTCCTCAAAGTGCAAACCTTTCATTCTATAGAAAAGGAAACCAAGGCCTGGAGATAACTCATTCGATCAAGGTCAGACAAGTCATAAATGATGAGCCAGATTTTTTAAACACAGGTCCTTAGACTCCCCACTTCTCAGGCTCCTTTTTCTTCCTTTCCTGGGTTATTATCTTAAAGATGTTGCTGTCTTCAGCATTCCATTTGAGAAACAATCTGAGATTCTTTCCGATGAGTAAAGCCCTTATGACATGGGGGAGTAGGCACCTACATCACAATACCACAAGTAGTTGGATGAAGACAGAACCCCTGCTGGAAACTGTCCGCTTGCTTGGAGATATTCTCCCCACCTAAGGGTGAAAGTCTGTTGGTAAGATGGTTCTGTTGGAAGCCCAAACTGTCTTCTTACATTGAATAAATAGAAATTCTGTCAGCCTTGATGATTTTATCAAAGTTCCATTAGTCCGGCTTCAGATAGTTGGGGGAGGGGAGGGAGGGAGAGGGAGATTCAGAACATTTGAGTATACTCATTGCTGCCAACACCTGTGCAATTTTTTTTCATATGGTGATAGGAATGAGGTTAAGAATCTAAGAAGGGGGTAGACTGGGTGGCGAAGTGAGTAAAGCCCAGCCCCGGAGTCAAGAAGTCCGGAGTTCAGTTCCGGCCTCAGACACTAACACCCACACCCACACACACACCCACACACACACACACACACAAATTAGCCCTGTAACCTTGAGCGAGTTACTTAACCCCGATTGCCCTTGAAAAGCCAAAAAAAAAAAAAAAGGTGTCAGCAAAGTACTCTATGATAAATCTACAAGTGCTTAGAATGTTTCCATTTAAAATTTTGCTCTGTGATTAAAACAATGTTCCTCTACACTGGTGTTTTTACAGGAAATGTCTTTGGAATCTGAGTACCTGAAAAAGTGCTTGGGAAAATGTTTAGTTCAAGGCCTTGCTAAATTGGTTCAGCAACGACCTTCAGATCCGATAGAGTACCTGGCATTTTGGATTTATGAATATAGGAGACAAATTCATGCAAGTCACCAGGTGTGTGTACACAGGATCCATTTCTTTATTGGTTTTCAGGATTCCCTGGAGTAACTGCATCTATAGAAGGGTCCTAGGATGGTCCAGATCTCCTTTCTATACTCCGTTTCTGGGGACCTGGGCTCAATCTCAGAGAGACCATCAGCAAGGCAGCTTCAGGATAGAGATAATTTCTTAGTCCCAACTCAGCTCTCAAAGGTATTTTGGTTGCAGAAATTCCTGAAGTCAGGGATTTGCAATATAAGTTGAGACACTAAGCATTTGATTTCAGAAACCTTATGGTTAATGAATTGTCAACCACCCACAGGACAGCAAAGAGCTTAGAGTTATAAACTCAGAGTTCTTTATTGGGATATAACTCCTTCTTCTCTCCCCGATTTGCCCTCTCCCCTCCCCTGGGATTTTTCATTCCCATCTAGGCCACAGACTTTTTTATTAACAGTTAATCTAATTGTTCGATTTCTGGCATTTGGCTTTTTGCAACAACAGAAAATGCTAGAGAAGCTTCGGCTGAGTGAAGAGAGAATGAAAATCCTTTTGGAACTGGAAATAGCACAAAAACTGAAGGCAGAAGAAATTCAATTCCAGAAAAAACATGAAGAGTTTAAAAAAGTGAGTCATCTTCATTAGTTTCAGCGACAATTTTATGACCCAGCAACAAACTCAGTTCTTATCGCATGTCATGATTTTATGTGTTTAAGAATCAAGGGGTTTTTCTTAAAGTATTGAACATCCCTTTTTTCCCTTTTTAATTTACAGGTGTTACTATATAATCAATCCCCTTGGATTTTGCAAGGAAAATTCAATACATAACTTATTTTAGTGGTATTGCAGCCTCATCTAGAGAAAGTAAAAACAAAGGTCATAATACTTTGCATAATTATACCTTACATTTCATAAGATCAGAGATTGAGAACTGAAAGAAACTTTAGCAGTCATCTGGTCCAGTCCTCAAATTTTACAGATGAGGAAAGTAAAGGCCAGATGGATAAAAATGGGTGTAACAATAGCACCTTCTTCCCAAGGTTGTTGTGAGAATCAAATGAGATAATATGTGTAAAGAAGGATAGCATAGTGTTTGACTCATAGAATGTACTATGGAAATACTAGCAATTCTCATCATCATCATTTACATGCAGATATCCCTGGTTTTATAGCTATTTCATAGGTTTTCTAGCAAATTTGGCCAAGAACTAAAGGAACTTACTCTAATGAGAAAGAAAACAGAAAAGGAAGTTGAATATTTATCAAATATTTGTTGAGCAGCAACTATGTACAAGGACTTCAAAAAAATTTGCTTGTAAAGAAAGTCAGTCCTCTTAAAGAGTTGTTCTTTCCCTTCAAGACAGATGCCTTACCTGAGGTGGTAGTCACCATTATCTGGCCAGAGGTCCCAGATATTGATAGTACAAATGCAAGGAAGGTAGCCAGACTTTTCCAGGAACATAGAACTGAGCTGCAAAAGTATCCCACTAAAAACTCTTTACTTCAGAGCATTTATTCATTTGGTTATGAATAAATTAGAATGTAATTAACTATGATTAATAATCTAGAGGTGTAATTAGCTATGACTAATAATCTAGATGCAGAGAGGAGAGTGGACTAGCCTTCCAATCAGGAAAACTACAGGCTTAACCTCTTGCCTCTGACTCACTGTGACTGTTCTGACCCTGGAAAAATCACTTAATCTCTCAGTGCACTCAAGAAAATCTTTCAGGCTATACATTTCAGAAGCTTTCAGTCTTCAATTAGAGATGAAGTTTTCTTCATCTGCTGATGAAGTCATGGGACTTAGAAAAAAAACAAACCTAAATGGGTCAGTAAGAAATACTAAATAGAGCAAAGTTCCAAATATCAAGGAAATGTCTCTGATATGCTGACAAATTTCACATGAACTTTTTATTTAATTTGATATTAACGAAATCATTGGATGATCCAGGCTTATCCCATCAGTAATCAGCTCTACCTGAGTTTAATTATAGTCTGTAAAGATCAATTAGTCTCCCTAACGCTTTTTTTAGCTCAGGTACAGGTCCCTCCTCCCCCCCACCACCACTTTTCTTGTCCATGAAGTTCAGAAAATCTACACTGATGTATTAGCATTCCTCTGATTGTGACTCCAAATAAAGGAACACTGATATTTTTTAAAGGGCCAGTTACATTTCCTTTTTCTCTTTTATTTTCTAAGCACCAAAATGTACTTGAATTCAAATGTTTTTTTTTCAGACTGCCTGTAATCCCCAGAAGACAGAGTAGAAAACTCATTATTTGGGACAGGCCTCAAGCCTCAATGAGTTTGTAGCATCCTGTCAGCTGAAATTTATATTTTATTGCTCATCACATAAACATTGAGTTTCTCTTTTCATCATTTCTGTTGTACTTTCCCCAAATCTGGGATTACTCTTCCATTATTACAAAGTCCTATCTGCCCACAAGCCACACTTAGCAACCAGCAGAAATCCCCCCCCCACCCTTGCTTAAGGATGCTCTTAGCAAGTTTCTCTACCTTGCTTCCCCCTTCTTTAGTCGTTGTTTATTTTAATTTTCACTGTTTAGAGCAGTGGTCATTAAGTCAAAGGCCATGGCTAATGGAGGTGGGAATCACTCACCTGTCTTTACTGGCTGTGTGATCAACCAATCAGAGCGTAGGAAGCCAAATAACATCCAACACAACCATACCTACCCTTATTCCCCAACATTTTCCTATTTCCCTACTGGGTATCCTCCTCCTGCTATTCAAATGTCTTACTTTGCTCCATCTGTACCAGGAATCAGTCCCTCATAGCAGCTGTAAATTAAACAAACAGCTACCCCCAGGACCTGCACAGTTCCCAGTAGGAAAATTCTCTACTCCTCCCTGTCCCTAGATCAGCTGGTAACTACAGCAGGTGCTTCTTAGGGAGTGACCTCTGCACTTGGGGACAGTGACTGGTGAGTAAGAATGCTACCTCCTTTCTTTTTGAATAGGACAGAAGTGAGTCACCTAGGACACACAGACATAAACAGTGATAACCAATGGCACATCTTATTACACTGACTTTCTTTCCCTGCCCATATTCCAGATTTCTCTATTACTGTCAAGGACAACACCATCATTCCAATTCCCCAGATTTCTGTTCAATTCTCCTTCTCACTTCCCCTCATCCCACATTCACATAAACAGCTAGTTACCAGGTTTTGCCATTCTACGTTGACATCTCTCCCATCTTCCCCTTGCTCCCTGTTTCCACAGCTACCACCCTCATTTAGATCTAACTCTTCTCTCAACTCAACTGTTTCCATAGCTTCCTAACTGTGGTGGTCTTCCTGTATCATCTTTGCTCACTGCTTCCAGAGTGATTTTCCTAAAGCAAAGGTCTGACTATCTTATTTGGCTACTCACTAAATCCCAGTAGTTCTCTATTGATTCAAGAATCAAATATTACTTCATCTCATCATTTTTATTTCTATTTTTACATAAGTTTTATAATGTAAATAATTATTAGCACATAGTACTACTATAGTAAATCTATGTTACGTTTTACAAATAAGCAAATATACACAATACCAGAGAGGGGTGCTCCAGTTTTTTTTCTGGACCAGAGACCACTGGTTCAATGTGTTTAATAGACCCTAGTCTGCAGTACATTTAATTTGGCTACGGAAGGAAAAGCAATGAGTAATGGGTATGGGTTCAGAGATGCAGATTTAGACAGACTTGTTCCAAAGTATATTGGTCTGAAAAGGTCATGGGTTTCCCTTCACTGGAGGACTTCAGGCAGAGATGGGATGACCACTTATCAGGTCTGCTGGAACAGGAGTTCTTTTTCAGGTAAGTTTTGGATTTAGTTGCCACTGAAGTCCTTTCCAACTCTGAAATTCTATGGTAATATGAAGGATGATTCTTTAACTACAGGACTTCAAATTAAATTTTTTTTAAATAAGTTTTTTATCATCTTGATAAGTTCAAAATTCCAATGCCAATTCTACCTAAGAGGAGCAATATTAGTCTCATTAATTCAGTCAGTCCACCAACATTTACTGAGGAACTACTATGTATAAGTAACTATTCAGGCTACCTGAAATATAATACCTTACATTTGTATAGTAGTTTTTTAAATTTTAATTAAATTAATTAATAATTTGTAATAATTAATAATTGGTAATCAAATTAATTAATAAATTAAGTAATTTGTTTAACAGTTTAAAATCACTTAATTTTTTTCATTAGATCATTAATTCAACAGTATATATATATATATAAAGTAAGGAACATGAAGGTATTATTCTCCTACTCTAATCTCTGTTCCCCACCCCCTTTTAAAAATAAATATAATAACGGAGACTCAGAGAGATGAAAGTTATTCTCTAAAGGTTACATAGACTGGAACCCAGGTTTAATAATTCCTATTCCAATTCTCTTTCCACTCTGTCTTTCTTTACTGAATGGAAATTTCTTGCTATTTGGAAGGATAGGTTATTATTTATATCTATAATCTGGATCCTACCATAAGTCTAAAAAGGCAACCGAGTTTTAAAACTCAGAAGTTTATATACAGATACCTAAGACATCTAACTTCAAAAGACAGAAAGATATTAAATCACTAATTGATTCTTTTTTTCTTTCTAGAAAACAATCATGGAGCCTTATCCAGAGCAGAGACCTCGCACATGGCAGGAAAAGTTTCAACCCCTGAAATTGCCTCCTCTTGAAGAAATAGATGAGTCTTTATTAAGCCCTAATGTGAATATATTTTTTAAAATACTAGCAGAAACAGAACCTTTCCTCCATCATTTTAACAATCAGCTTTTCTACCTGAAGTCATCTATTAACATTAAAAATTTGCGTGTACATTAGCATAATTTTTTGTTAGTATAGTCTCTTGAGATACAAGAGTTTTATCTAAAAAAAGTTCTAGTGGTTAAGGGTATCACCAAACCTAGTTTTGACCTCCACATAATACTCTTCCCTGACCCTATTTTGAGATGAAAACTATAAGGGAAAATAGGAAGAAATTGCATAAATGACATGAAAAGAGCAAAGATCTAAAAGGAAAGTCTGTTCTATTTAATAAAGTCTTTTCCCCAACCTCACAGAAATGAATGAGATATTGACAGGATAGTCACAGTATTATCATTCAGAATCATTTATCTCTATTAAGAGAAATGCAAAGCAGAACAATTCTGAAGTTTCACTTCATACCTAGCAAATTGCAAAGGATGACACAAGATGAAGACCATCAATGTTGCAGAACTTGTAAATGTGGCAACTGGATGCTAAAAATGTTAAATGGATTTTCAAATAAATTAAAGTCTACATCAAATAACTTAGGTGTGAATAAAATATAACACCAAATAATATCATGAATAAAGTATATAAATATTTTAATTAAGAATTATTCTTTTTTAATGATAAGAAAAATAGTATAACAAGCATTTATACTTAGTAATCAGTTTGTGATCAAGTCAGAGCTAGGTACTATGAAAAAAAAACGATACATGGTTTGGCATCTGACTTCAAGGAACGTAGAACCTAATTGGGAAGTTGAAACTAATGCAACAATTGTACTAGCAATCAGTGAACTGGGAAATAGTTTCTTAGGATATCGGACTTGAGGTTAGGCCTTCAAGGATGCATACATTTTTTTGAGTAGAAGGAGAGGAAGGAAGGCATATGAAATAGGGGAACACTGAAGTGATAATTACAATTTTGTGAAGAAGGAACAGTTGAGATGACTAGACTAAACTTAATAAAAATAGTATGATATGGGGGTGGCTAGGTGGCGCAGTGAGTAAAGCTCCGACCCCAGAGTCAGGAGGACTTGAGTTCAGTTCCAGCCTCAGACACTTAACACCCACACAAAAAAACTAGCTGTGTAACCTTGGGCAAGTTACTTAACTCCAATTGCCCTCCAAAAAGAAAAAAAAAATAGTATGATATAATGTAAAGAATACTTAATTTAGTCAGAGCCAAAGGACCTGGGTTTGAATCCCAGTTCTGTTGTTTACTGCCTTGAGTGAGTCATTTAATCTCACCTGGGCCTAGGCTCATCACTCTTAAAATGAAGGTATTGAAATAAATATACAATCAAGATTCTTGCTGAAGAAAACTGGGAGATTCAGAAAGTATGACTCAATTGTAAAGTTTTCAAAAGATAATAGTAGTCCATAGAATCAGCATGCCATAGTGGATAGACTGTTGGCCATGAAGTCAGTAAAAATTAAGTTTCAAATCCCACTCCCAGCATTTAATAACTATATGACCCTAGGCCAGTCAGTTGACTTTTCTATGCTTCAGTCATCTCTGTATGATGATCTACCAAGTAATAGACAGGTTGTGGTCTGCAGGGATACCAGGAGTTCCAATACCAGGAGTTCCCTGTGTTGATAAAATCTCAAATCCAGTTCCTTTCAGTATTCATTTTTTTTTTAATGATCAAAGATGACTTTATAAAATTTTTTTTGGTGACTTCATTCTAAATATACAGAATAAAAAAATGGTGCCAGTTCATTTATGAGGCACCAGTCAGATTTTGCTTACACTGTCTTAATGTAAAAGGCACCCCAGAGGTGTGCAATACATCATAAAATAACATTTTTTTTCTGGGTGGGTGAGTATATTCTGTCTGACTCGTTCACGTATATGCTAGATAATAAGTGGCATGATGAAAGTGATGTTTTTAAAAGATTGACGTAGCAGGAATATACAGAGCATCAAAGGGGAGACACATGAGAGGGAAAACAAGCCAGAGGTTTCTGTCGTGTTGTATTGTAATGTTAGTGTAAATGGGATGGCAATGGAGCTAGAGCATAAAGAGCGAATCTGACATATTTCAGAGCAAGAACCAATAAGAATTGGTTGCTAGTGGAATAAAGAGGATAAAGAAGAGAAAAAATTCCAGGAGTCATTCATTTCTTCCTTCCTCCAACAAGCCTCACCTGCTATAATATATAGATAGCACTCTGCTACATACTCGTAGGTTACATGTACAAGATAGAGTCTTTACTCTTGAGATTATGGTCTCATTGGCCAAATGAGATATAACACATGCGAAATAGTAAATAGGAAAGAAAGACAGTATGTGATAAATGCCAAATTACTTCTCTAGAAAAGATGTAAAAAAATTAGTTCAGAGAATGAAGAAGATTACTGTAGACTGAAATGATCAGAGAAGGCTTCAAGAAGCTGGTGAACCTTTGCTGGATCTGGAAGGATGAGTGGTTAGGGAAAAGAGATGGGAAAAACTTCTTGGTCTCTCTTCTAAAAAAAATGTGAACGGGTAATGGTGAAGTTCTCAAATTTTGTATGACATATACAAATATGGGAGTAGTTCATAAAGGTATTATAAGTAAGTCTTATGAAAAAAAAATTCCTTTTTTTCTGTTTTTGGTCATATTTAGAGAGAAAATGGAATGTCGAAAACAGACTTGAAGGAACAGCTTTCCCCTGGTTCTAGTACTGTTACTAAGACTGAATCTCAAGAAGGGTCTTTTTCAGGTAATTCACACTTCTGGGGGTGAGGGGGAGCAATTCCAAAACAGATTTTTTTCTATGAAGGACACTCAATCAGAGTCAAGATTCTTCAAAGTTTTTCTCTTACTAGGAAAACAGTCCAGCATAACGCTACTGTTCAAAATGAAGTTGAGAAATCCCTCCTGGATTAAATTCTCCCTTAACACCCATATGTACAAAAATATTTATAGCTGCTCTTTTTGTGGTGGCAAAGAATTGGAGATCAAGGGGATGCCCATCAATTGGGGAATGGCTGAACAAGTTGTGGTATATGTGGTATATTTCTATTGTGCCATAAGAAATGAGGAGCAGATGGACTTCATAATAACCTGGAGAGACTTATATAAATTGATATTGAGTGAGGAGAGCAGAACCAGGAGAACTTTGTACACAATTACAGACACATCATATCTGTGATGACTAATTTTGATAAACTGGGCTCTTCTCAGCAATGCAAGGTTATAAGACAACTCCAAGGACTCATGATGGAAAGGGATATCCACATCCAGAGAAAGAACTAGAGTCTGAATGCAGACTGAAGCAAACTACTTGCTTGCTCTCTTGTTTTGTTTTGTTCCTTCTTTCTCATTGTTCATTCCATTGGTTATAATTCTTTACAACTTGACTAATGTTTAATGTGAAGGTATTGTAGAACCTGTATCAGATGGCAAACTGCTGTGGGGGGAGAGGGGAAAGGAGAGGAAGGGGGAGAAAATTTGGAACTCGGGGGATTGTGGAATTGAATGTTGTAAACTAAAAGTAAGTAAATAAATAAATAAAATCCTCCCTTAACATATAATCAGGAGATGGATCATACTAATGATGCTTCTCTCAAAGTTGCCAACCAAGAATCTAGCCAACCAGTTGAAGTCTTTCCTAAAGATGATTAGTCAGATACTACCCAGGTTTCAGGGCATATGAAAAGGCAACATCAAAATATTCAGTAGAAGTCCTAGCTAGTGTTCACCTAATCAGGATTTATATCATTGTTTCTATGGGAAAATGTTTTTTACATTGCAAACAACCAATTTGTAAATGGAATTTTACTACACAACTTGTTTAGAAATTGGACATTGGCAATTTTTTTTGGTAATAAACAGTAAAGAGGGGGCTTCTAGCAATCTCTCTCATTTCCTGAACTAGGAGAAGAGGGAGGGACTTTGTCAAAGAAGCACCTAGCACCTATCCCTGAATTCCAAGATGTACAATAGTGGTACAAACTTTTAAGAGAGTTCTGGCCCTGGCCAAGAGGCTCTGGGGATTTCTTTTCATTTATTTTAGCGCAGTTACACGTAAAAACAATTTTTAACATTTGTTCTGAAAACTTTGAGTTACAAATTCTCTCCTCTGCTCCCTCCCCACGTCTCTCATTGAGAAGGCAAGCAGTTCAACATAGGTTATACATGCATAATCATACAAAACATATCCATAGCAGTCATGTTGTGAAAGAAAACACAAACCAAAAAAAAAAAACCCTCAAGAAAAACCAAGTTAAAAAAAAGTATGCTTCAATCTGTACCCAGACAGCATCAGTTCTTTCTTTGGGGATGGAGAGCATTTTTCATCATAAGTCCTTCAGAGTTGTCTTGAATCACTGTATTGCTGAGAATAGCTAAGTCATTCACAGCTAATCATCTTACAATATTGCTATTACTTTGTACTCAGTACATCACTTTGCTTCAGCTCATGAAAGTCTTTCCAGGTTTTCTGAGGGCACCCTGCTCATCATTTCTTATAGTACAATAGTATTCCATCATAATCACATACCACAACTTGTTCAGCCATTCTCCAACTGTTGAGTATCCCCTCAATCCCTAATTTTTTGTATATAGAAATGAGCTACTATAAATATTTTTGTGAATATAGGTCCTTCTCTTTTTTGTTTTTTTTTTTTATTTCTTTTGGTCTATAGACCTAGTAGCAGTATTGCTAAGTCAAAAGGTATGCATTGTTTTATAGCCTTTTCATAGTTCCAAATTGCTTTACAGAATGGTTGAATCAATTCACAGCTCCACCATTGTCTTCTGCCAATGCCAGTCAGCAATTTTCTGTAACTTACAGTTTTACTAAGTTGTTTGAGGCACTTAGTATCTGCAGAATACACATATATGTGTATGTACATATAAATACACACAAATGTGTATATACATATATATATATATATATAGATCTAAAAAATCCATACATGAAGCAAGGCAGCACCATGACTAGAAATCTGTTCTCTGAATGAGTATGACCTTCGTTCTGATCCTGCCTCGAACACATACCTTGGCCAAGTCACCACCCCTAGTGTTTCAGGCATTTCTCTAAGATTATAACTTGCAAAATAGTTGCAGGCCTACATTGGCAGAAGTTTCCCCACCAAGAACTCCCAACATCAATGAAAATTACATGTATAGATCCCCTCAAATCAGTATATACGTGACTAATTTCCCTCATTTTTCAAGTGAGGGAACTGAAACCCAGAGTGGAGGAAATATATTGCTAAAGTCACATGGCCAGTGATGCAAAAGATCCAAAATTAGGTAATTCTCTTGTTCCCACTTCTACCCTACTGTACTGTTGAATTCCCTATTGCCCAGTCCTGGTTTATCAATAGACTATCAGAGTTATGCTGTGAATGAAGTAGTAATTGAACTACATAGGCTATACCCAAAGAGTCATCAAAATGTGTTGACTTTTTTTTTTTAAAGCAATTGGGGTTAAGTAACTTGCTCAAGGTCACACGGCCAGTTATTTCTGGGTGTGGTGCTAAGTATCTGAGCCTGGATTCGATCCCAGGTCTCCCAACTCTGGGACAGTGCTCTTACTCACTGCGCCACCTGGCCACCCCAAAATGTGTTGACTTCTTGTCTTCAAGTAACATATACTATGTTGATTCATAACTTCAATGCATGTTTTTAAGCACTTTTAGTATATAGAGCACAGCGTTAGGCATTTGGCAAGAAGCAAGTTTGTATGGGACTTGTGATTCATGCTTGACAGTCTTAAATTAGGATCATACAGATAAAAAAGCTGACTATGATATCTTAATATCATATGGTAACTATATTAGAGATATGTCAAACAATGCTATGTGAAGTCTGAGGTGGGAGGGTAGAAGAGATTATTGTTATGCCATGGGAAGAATTGAGGTAGCATTTGACTTGGGTTTTAAAGTATATGTGGAAACTCTCAACAGGTGAAGAAGGGGGGTGGGGGAAAGAGGAGAGGAGAGAAGAGACATTCAAAGCATAGGGAATAGTGTGACCAGAGGTATGGTGGTGAGAGAGTACATGTTATGTTTAGGGTGCATACTCCCAATCTTGATCATTTCTAATGTTTGAAATGCCATAAATAGAATTACTGGCTTTGGGGGATTACAATATTTAGTTAAAGGAGTTGAATGTGATTTTTTAAACCAGAATATTGACCTTCCTACTTATGCTTTTCTTTCCAGTTAATTTAAAATGGGTCTGTGCTCCCTGAACATAGAGCAACTGATAATGATGATGATAGGTTAAAGTGGTCCAGAAGTGCATTAGGATGACAAGGAGAATCCAATCTAGAATTTTTTTAAATGTTGCAAAAAACTTCACTAAGTGAATAGTCCACATGCAAGTATTTGGTAGCTGACCATGATCAGTATTGCCTACAATCGTCTACCTCTGATAACAGAAATAGACTTGCCAAGGATTCATGTTGACAGAATCTGAACCCAGGTCTCTCCTGAATCCAAGTCTAGTGTTCTATTTTGCCCCAACCAATGTAAAATATCAAGAAAAAACTGAGAATTTATCCAGTAAAAATTTGAAATTCACTATCTGAATGATCTGGACTTGGGGAAATTCTCACACTGATATATTTGGGTGAAATGAAAGTGCTGATGTGGTTAGACTTATAGACTGGGACTTGATAGGGATCAGAAATCCAGCCGGCCATTTCTTAGAGTTGTATTATTAGCTACAAAGTGTAGGACACAGCTGCGAAATCTTTTTGCTAGTAAAAACCACTGGCCCACAAGAAAAACAATCATCTAAAAATCATATAGGTGAAAAGGAGCTTGTTGTAATGTTTTGGGGGTTTTTTTAATTGAAAGAAATGTTTCAATCATTTATTTTAAATTTAAAGATAGGTTATCACAAAACTGTTCTAAAAATCTAACAAATTAGAAATCTGGGAAGCTAAACATGTGATTTTTATCAGTATGGGGAATTTCCTTACTGCTACTTACAATCTGAGAGATTTATCTTGGGGGTGCTGAAAAGTTAAGTGACATTCCTAAGGTCACACAGCCAGTGTGTGTCAGAGACAGGATTTGAACCTAGGTCTCCCTGACTTAGAGGACAGGACTAAATGCACTTCTCAACACCACACCACTTCTCAACAAATTCCTATAGAAAAAGTTGATGAGATTATATTTTTTAAAACCATACACAATTTAAATAAGTCAAAGAGGCTCAGAGTCAGAAGATCTGGGTTCAAGTCTTACCCCTGGCTCTTTCTTGTCATGTGATCATGGACAATGAACAATTATACAGCTCTCTGAGCCTCAGTTCCTTCATTCATAAAACTAAATAAAAACACTTACACTGTCTATCTGCTTCACATACTTTTTGTGAAGAAAGTGCTTTGTAAATTATAAGGAAATATAGAACAACAGAATGGGGAAAATATTTTCACTAAATATACAAGGAATTGATACAAGACAGTGGACACATAATCAAAGAGGACACATAGTCAAAGGATATAAGCAATCAATTTGGAAGTCTCACAATTGGGAATATACCCCATGGAAATAATTTAAAGGAGAAAGTTCCATTTATATAAAAAATATGTATTATATTGCAAAACTAAACAGACTAGTGAAAAACAGGAAACAGCTTAAATTTTCTGTAGTTATGAAATGATTAATCAAGGTAGTATATCTTAATAAAAAAAATTATATACTACCATGAAGAATGACAAACACAAAGGTAATATAGAAATGTGATTCCTGTGGAATCATGCAGCATGAATTTAGTGATGTTTATATGTGTTATATATATATATATAACTGACCACAGCTATGTAAAAAGACTTGTCTGTATATTTGAATGTATTTATAAATATTAAAGACAATTATAGGGTAATTAAATTAATATAAATGCCTGTTATTTTATGCTATATATATATGCTATAACTAAAATAAAAGTTAATAAAATAAAATATGGTTGATGGAGAGGAACAGTGAGAAATTGGGTTGGATAGGTAGACTGGAATCAGAATGCCAAGCTAACAGTATGAAAAGATAGAAAGAAACAGAAACAAAGATGGGGATACACAGACTGCATGGTATATTATTCCATATTATCTTGTAGCCTTTTATTATATTTCCAGTAGAGTTTAAAAGGCATATTTATACTACACTATAAATGTATGTTCATTTTTTTGTAAGTGAACATAATTTTGTGTTTAACACAAAATTGTTTTTCAAAGGAAAAACCATCAGTTTGATGTTATTTAGTGAAAACAACTAGAGAAAGGACAAAAAGAGAAGGGAAAAATACCATGGTATATTTCTTTAGCACCTACAGTACACTAGGATGCTGGAAGGAATTAAGTAGTATAAGATAAAGAACTAGACCTTACCAATCTTAGAATCTACTCAGGAGACATAAACATTTTTAAATGGCAATGCAATATGATGAATGATATTTGAGTGATACCTACCATGGTTTTTTTGGAGAGGGAGGGGAAAACTGAAGCAAGTCAGTCAAAGGAAAGGTAAGTCTTAGATCAGAGGTATCAAACTCAGCAATCTCAAGTGAGGAAGCGGATTAAAATTCATAATCCAGAAATGCTTAACAAAATAAATAAAATACAAAACAATATAGAGAATGCTAGTTTATGGTTTTCTAAATCAATATGTGGCAAGCAGGGATCATTTTCTATTTGAGTTTGAAGCCATCTTCTCATATATTCATAAAGAAATATTGGGACACCTAGGTGGCACAGTAGAGCACTGGCCCTGGAGTCAGGAGTCCCTGAGTTCAAATCCAGCCTGACACTTAACCCAAAAACTAGCCATGTGACCTTGGGCAAGTCGCTTAATCCCAATTGCCCTCCAAAAAGCAAAAAAAAAAAAAAAAAAAAAAAGAAATGTAGAGAACACTGTCAAGGGGAACAATGTAAATTAAGGTGGGAGGGTGTATTGTATGTTGAAGGAGAGATCAGTCAGACTGAACCATGGGGTTGATGGAGAGGAGCAGTGAGAAATCAGGTCTCATAGGTAGACTGGAATCAGATTGGAAGATCCTGAATGCCAAGCTAACAGTATGAAAAGATAAAAAGGAACAAAACAGGTAGATACATAGACTGCAATGGTATATTATTCCATGTTGTAGTTTTTTTTTTTAATTTTTCCAGTAGAGTTTAAAAGGCACGTTTATTTTTGCACATATAAACATAAATTTAGATATCACCCCTTAATATTTGCTTTGCAGATGCAGGGAATCCTACCTGAGGGTCATATATCCAGGTCAAAAGCTGGAATTTCCCCACCCTTGATCTATAGGGAGTGGATGCCAGTGCCATCACTGGAGGAACAAGTCTCAAGTTTGTATCCTCCTGGTCAGTAGTATAATGTTATTTTTAGAAGGCTAGAATTAATAAAAATAAAAAAATGTTTGTTGTGTTGGAAAGTCTGGTTTCTAACTGAATCACATATAGATACCTTACCACCAATCAGCCTTACCACCAAGTTACTACCACATGATGAGATGCCAGAGCACAAAGACATCATCCAAAGAAAGGAGCAGGTTGGTGGGAGGTGGAAAGATGAGGAGGTAGGGGTAGAAAGGGAAGGAAGTTTTTTATATTTCCCAAAGCCCTTTAGAGGCTATGGGCAACATCATGGTACACTGGGAAAAAAGCAATAGACTAGGCTATCAGATGACATGAATCCAGTCCTGGCTTTACCAGTCACTATTACTACATCATCAAATGAGTCACAGGACTGCTAGATGGCACAGAGAATAGAGGGCTGAGCCTGGAATCAGGATGATACCTCTGTTTAAATCTGGCCTTAAACACTTATTAGCTGTGTGACCCTGGAAAAGTCACTTAACCCTATTTGCCTCAGTTTCCTCATCTGTAAAATGAACTGGAGAAGGAAATGGCAAACCACTCCAGTATTTTTCCCAGGAAAACCCCAAATGGGGTCACAAAGAGTCAGACATGACTGAAAACAACAAGTGAAAGTTGGCATTTCCTTCAATTGTGATTTTTAAATGTTACTTCTGAGATAATCTATACGCTTCCATGACACACAAAAAAGAACCCCTGCTTTAGACCATCCTACACACTGCCAGATTTATCTTCCTTGAACATTTTTCATGATATCACTCCCTTGCTCAAAAACTTTCCACTACTCCTACTGCCTGTTTAAAATCTAAAATCTCTGCCCAGTTTTCCAAACCTTGCCTACCCAAAGTTATTTCTCACAATTCTCCAACACCTCTCCTACTTTAACTAATTTGGTCTCCTTGATGTCAGCCAAGTGCATACTTATGCCTGTCTGTTGGCTTCTTTTGTGGTGCTTCCTTACCTGCAATACCCTCCCTTCTCCTTTCTGTCTCTCCAGATCTTATTCAGTCTTCAAGATCCAGCTTAACTTCTGCGTCCTTCATGAATCCCTGAGTACTCTAGTATTGCTGTTATTGTTAACTTTATTATTAATGTGGTTTGGACACAATGTAGGAATTTTATACTAGTGGAACCCCAGAAATAATCATGGAGTATATCATTGTCCCTGGCTAACTGACCTGTCATTAAGGAATCATGCCAGCTCATCAGCACCAGTGTCAATATCCCAGAGTGCCCTAAAGCTGCTTAGTCAGCTATGGACAAGGGGATTAGTGAACCTGTAGGCTACAGGACACATCTTTTTCCTCTTGGTGACTTTCATTGATGCAACACATGAAGAAGGTACCAGAAAGCAAACTGAGCATGTAAAGTGTGTATTATTACTTTGGACAGATTGGAGTAAAAGTAGATGCTGCCGCACTTGATGTTAATTTCCCTTGTCACCTAACTAAAAAGGAAGTGACAGTTTCCAGTTGGATCCCTTAAATGGTCCAGTGTAGCTTGTGGTCCTAGAATATAATATACCACTTTCAATGATTCTGAATTGCCTATGGAGAATACAAAATACAAGCTCCTCATCCTTGCACTTAAGCCTAATCATGATCCAATTTACCTTTTTCAGTTAATCAGTCAATAAGCATTAAGGCCCTACTATGTGCTAAGTACTGTTTTAGGCATTGAGGATACAAATACAAAGAATGAATTTCTATTCACACACTCACACACACACACACACACACACACACAAGGAATACTGGACTTAGAATCAGAAAAAAATTCCAACTCTGCTGTTTACAAGCTTGTGACATTAGGCTAGTGGCCATTAAACCTCTTTCAGTTCTGTGTTTATCTGTAATAATAATAGCTAGCATTTATATAAAACTTTGAGATTTGCAAAGCACTTTACAAACATCTCATTTGATCCTCACAACAATCTTGAAAGGTAGATTTTATTATCATTCCCATTTTACAGTTGAAGAAACTGAGGCAAAGGTTGATATGTCCAGAATCACAAAGCTAGTGTCTAAGATCAAAATTGAACTCAGTTCTTCCTGACCAAATCCAATGCCTTCTCCATAGTCCGGTTGGATTAGAATTCTGAAGTCCCCTTCTAGCTCTAAATATAATGATGCTAGATAAATCTAATGACATCCCAGACAGTGAGGTCTTCTGACCATTTCCTGATCTCATCCAACCCTATCCTCAGTATATTTGATCCTGCTGTCCCCTAGGTCTAGAAGGGGGTACCATCCATGTGGAAATCCTTTCCATTCTTGAAAATAAAGCCCCAATACCTCCTCCTTCATTAGATCTTGGAGATGATTCCCACTCCAATCTCTGCTGTCACTATTTAGCCTCTCCTATGTACTTCTCTTTATCTTTAGCTAACTGAGCTCCAGAGAGAGCAGAAATTGTCTTATCTAAGTGATGTATCTCACCCAGACCTTGGCACAATGGGGCAATTAAATGTTTGCTGTAGGTGTTTTCTCTTTATTCATTCACATTCAAAATGCTTCATTCATCCACTTTCACTAAATTCTAAGCTTGTATTTATTCCTTTATGTGCTTCCTCCACCCACTCTTACTAAATTGCATGCTACTTTAGGACATGGAGAGGCTTGTGCCCAGCTCCTAAAAAGCTGCCTCACAGGTAGCAGGCACTCATTGAATATTTGTTGAATTAATCGAAGTCGCGTGTTATTTCCTGTTTATTAAGCTTGTCTTCCCAACTAGACTGTAAGTTCCCTGAGGCCAGGGCCTGCTACAATCGCAAATGAGCTAATTTATGTGAAGCGCTTTAGCATGTCAGGTGCTATTTCCCCACCGCCCCCATATTCTCGATCCTACACGGTGCCTGGCAGAGCTCTGGGCACCTAGATGCAAGCTTTCTTGGGGAGCTAGCTGGTCCACGGCCCGGCTGTGCAGAAATAGACAGAGCAACTCCATCCTCAGGTTTTGCGCTCACCCTCAGCAGTAGCCATTCCATTCCCGTCTTCCTCTGGTAATCAATACAACTTGTATCTGCATTGCACGCATGTAATATAACTCTGGGGAACCCGAGCTCCCAGCTGGAATAGCGTGTTGCGTCGCTAAGCAACGGCTCCTGCGCCTGCGCTCTTTGGAGGATCCCGTCCCGTGTGTCCAGTGGCTAGAGCTGCCCAGTGGGACGACTTTGCAGAGACAGGAACCGAAAAGAGGGGAGAGGCGCACCAAGGTTTGTTCCCTCTCCTTCTCTTGTGTTGCAGCGCCGTGGTTTAATTGCTCCTCGTTTGCTTTTGTCCCCAGTTGCCTTGGAAAACGTATTGCTCTGGTGATGTGCTTTCACCAGTAAACCCCAATAGAGTACCTGGCACATTGGCTTTGAAAGTGTGTATGTATACACATGGTGCCAAGATCATGCAGTGAATGGTGGTTCTTAAGAGAGTCCACATTTATCCTTTACCAGTCCCACTTTCCTGGATATACTGGGAGTTATGCTACAATTTTGGAATTGGGATTTTAAGGGTTTACCAAAATCCAGGGCTAACCCCTCGACCCCCCCCTCCCACTCACACACACACACACACGACAATTGGCATCGGAAATTGTTCCTAAAGATCCTTTTTTAAAAATCCTTTTTAAAAAGAAATCAGTCATCAAGTGTTTGTTGTTGGGTTAGTTCTGTTTTGTTTTCCTCTCTCTGACTTTCCCCATTCTCCTTAATCAATGAAAAATAAAATCCTTGTAAAACAACGGAGTGGTACACAGGTTTGTGTAAAGCAAAACTAATTCCCATAATGGGTATGTCTAAAAATGTGTCTTATTCTGTATATTTAGTCCATCATCTCTCTTTCAAGGAGATGGATAGCATTCTTCATCCATCATGGAGAATCATGATTGATTGTTGCATTGATCAGAGTTCTTGTCTTTCAAAATTATTTTTGCAATGTTATTGTTAGAATATGAATTGCTCTCCTGCTCACTTCACTTGTGTCTGCCCAAGTTTCTCTGAAACTATCACTTTCATCATTATTTACATCACAATAGTATTCCATTACATTCATATACCCTAATGTGTTCAGCCAATTGGTGGTCATCCTCTGAGTTTCTAGTTTTTTCCAAAGATCCCTGGAACTAGGATACAGTTCAGGGAAGAGGTATAAAGTGAAGAGGGGGAAAAAATTTATTAAATTTCTATTATGTGCCAGGTACAGTGTTAAGTGCTTTACAGATATTATCTCATTTCATCCTCACAACTCTGGGAGGTAGGTGCTGTTACTATCTACTTTTTACATTGAGGAAACAGAGCCTGACAGAGGCTAAGTGGCTTGCTCAGGGTCACATGGCTAGTAAGTGTCTGAGGCTGGATTTGAACTAAGGACTTCCTGAATCTAGGCAATCCAGAGCTCTATTCACTGGAGTTATCTGCTTTTGAGGAACTTCAAGGAAGCTGGGAACTCCCACTAACCACCAGAAGCCATGAAACCCACTTGTATAGCACTCTAGCCATAACTATACTGTAACTTTTTGATTCTAGTGTATTGTTAATTTTTCTGGTGTGTTTTGGATCTTTCTCATAAGAGATAGTGCTAAAGAGGACAGACACCATTACGATGGAAATGTACAGAGACCCCAAAGAAATTGAAATGAAAAGATTAAAGCAGAGGTTATTCAATACCAGTCAACATTTGAATATATAAAAAGGTAGCACAACTTCAGCAACAACAGTATTATCTAAATATTACCTTTCAGATTTTGTTATCTCTCCTGTTTGTGACAAGGGTATTTTTTTTCTGATTTATCAAGATCTCACTTCTTTAACTCTTTTAAAGTGTCTACACATTGCTATTTATATCCATCTCTATAAATATCTAACTCCCTAGACATTTTGAAAGAATACAACAGTTTGTGTATTAGAGTTTCATGTTGTAGGGATACCATAATAACATCACTGAAATATTTTATGAAAGAACATCTGTGTGACATTAAACAAATTGTTTTGTTTCTTTGGACAACAGTTTCCTTGCTTGTGTAAGTCCGGGGCTTTCCACCCTCAATTAATGTAGTCATAAAAGTTCTAGACCAGGGTTGGGGAATCTCAAGGCCACATATGGCATTATAGGTCCGTGGGTGCAGCCTTTTGATTGAGTCCAAGTTTTACAGAACAGATCCTTTTATTAAGGGGATTTGTTCTGTGAAGTTTGGATTCTAGGTCTAGAGTCTAAGTCTAGGCCCTAGACAACTAGAGGAAATTAATCAAAGTGGTAAAGAAGATTAAAAGATTTAAAATTTTAAAAATTAAAATTTGTAAGGAGCAAAGTGTTTTGACCATTGAATGAAGATGATTGGAGTTACACACATGCAAACACACACACTCACAGAGTTGTCTTGTGATTAGCAAGTCAGTTCAAACATAAGCATTCCAGCAGTGAGTTGAATGATGATACAATCCAGTGAGGAAGAACCCCTCTGATGAAATTGCGCTTGGATTTGGGGTGGTCAGGAAGATTAGAGTTTTTCTTTCTTCCCATCTCCTTGAATAAATGATGACTTTGTGAACTTCAAAAAGTTGGAAGATCAGGAATTCCCTTCCAGATCAGTAGTAGTATCTCTTGATAGATGGTGGCTAATGACTCTTAGGGCCCAGCAGAGAGCTATACCTAAGGGGTACTTCAAAGGACTTCCAGTAACCAGAAGCTATTAATTTACTATTTGGTTTTGTGTGCTTTCTGATTTTGAGCCCAATCTCCCCAAAAGCCTTGGGTGTGAAAGTGGAGATTGGATATCTCCAGTTTGGGGACTGTTTCTGTAACCACTGTCTTTACTACATATCTCCTTAGTAAATATCTTTTCTCAAAACCAATTACATCAATGAGGAGAACATCAGTGGGGAGGCTTATGAGTGGGAATACAAGAAAACCAGATCTTTAGCGTTATCTCTAGAATTCTGCTCTACTAGATGATTGCTCAGGTTCCTTCTAACACTAATCTAACCAGTTGTGCTAAGAATTGATAGGACTTGAGATATGCATGGAATAATGAAGAGTAAAATAAGCAGAATTAAGAGAATGTTGGATACAGTAATAACAATGTTGTTTAAAGAATAATTGTGAGCAACTAAGTCATTTTGAGTATTATAAATATTCAAGTAAATTACAAAGGACCTATGAAGGAAGATGCTGTCCACCTCCAGAGAAAGAACTGATAAATAAAAATATGCAATATGTATATATAACATATAGGGGTGTGTGTGTGTGTGTATGTGTATGTGTAAAATGGTGGCAGCATCTACTGTGGACTGAGGAGGGATGAAGAAAGGCAGTTTGGACCTTAAAATGTAACTAAAAATATTAAATTAAAAAAACAACTGATAGGACTTGGTAACTGATTAAATAACAATAATATCTCACTTTATAAAGCACCTTGTAAGGCACTTTCTTCACAATAGCCCTGTGAGATAGGGAAAACATGAATTATCATTCCTCTTTTACATATGGAAACGTACTACCCGGAATACATATGAAGTGCTTAATAAATACTTGTTTATTAAGGCTCAGAGAAGTTAAGAAACTGTCTGAACACCAAGTATTCCACTATTACCACATTGCCTGAGAGGGAAAAAAGAATTTTAAAATTACAATAAGAGGGGCAGCTAGGTGGCTCAGTGAATAGAGCACAGGCCCTAAAGTCAGGAGGATCTGAGTTCAAATCCAACCTCAGACACTTAACACTTACTAGCTGTGTGACCTTGGGCAAGTCACTCAGCCTCAATGACCCTGCCTTTCCCCCTCCAAAAAGCAAAAAAAAAAAATTACAATGAGGTCTCTAGCACAGGAGACCATGTGAATGGTAATACCATTGACAGAAATTGCAAAGTTAGATGAAGAAATAGGTTTGGGAGAAAAAGGAAAGAGAATTGAGCTTAGAAGTTGAAGAATTTACTTCTAATCCTGGTTTGATTCATCTCTATTTCTATGACCTTGAACAATTCACCTAATCACTAGGGACTTCAATTTTCTCATCTGTAAAATGAGGGTCTGGGCTTATGTGATTTCTAATGATCCTTCTACCTTTAAATCCTGTGACTCAGTTGGTAAATCTTACCATTTAAATGGGAATATTCATGTGGAACTGGCCTGTAGTTATTACTTGAGATAAAGATCACGAAGAGATCAGGGATAGAAATATAGATTCGAGAGTCATCTGCTTCCTGGCAATAGTTGAAGTTATGAGAATGAATGAGATTATTAGGGGGCAAGTATAAAGAGAAGATGAGAACCAAGGATAGAAACACTAACCTTAAGGAGCTGGGAAGAGTTCCAGATGCCGAATGGTTGTCAGAAAGGTGGGAAGAGAATGAAGAGAACAGCCAAGTGAACAAAGACTATCCACCAGAAAGGAATGACCAACAGTGTCCAGTGCTGTAGATAAGTAATGAGAATGATGACATTTATTTTAAAGCCATTGTTTGGGAGGGATTATGAGGTCACTGGCAGTCTTTAAGTGCAATAAAGATGTGGGTGCTGAAGTCAGATTGCAAGTGTCTGGTGAAAGAAAAGAGAAATGGATTTATAGCCAACTTTCTAAAGAACTTTGTCAGTAAAGTGGAAAAAAGAAATAGAGTAGCAAATTGAGAAAAGGAAAAAGGTGTGTGTGTGTGTGTGTGTGTGTGGCACAGGTTTGGATTTAATTCCTGCCGGGGTTCACAGAGTACAGCTGCTATATCATCTGTATCACCTCTTGTGGTACTAAAGGTGGCCCTACAGAGTTTAGGGTAGTTTTCTAATATCATTACTCATAAACTCCCCCTGCCGTGCTCCTCCCCCTCCCATAGTTAATCATCAATTGAAATCAGTTAGCCAGATTTAACTAGGTTTTAGAAAGAGGTATTTACCGTCCTTGGCATTCCAGAGTGCCGATGACCCCTTTTGTTAATTACGTGCTGCCATGATTAATAAAATTATGTCTTCTCCAATGGGGAAGGGCACAGTCCACTACTGAGCAAAGCTGGGGCTGAAAACCTTCTCAAGTTTCACCAGTAGCTGCCTCAAGTCTCAGCTGGTGGGCCTGAAAATTGAGGGGCACTGGAAAGAATGGACACACATGGTACCACCAGAAATGACTGTTGCTGCACCTATCATATCTGTGTCAAACTGTTGTCAAATAACTGAAAGGTCTTGGCTGAGTTTAAGCCAACCCCTGTGTACATCAAACAATGGAGTGGTGTTGAATGAAAAGAGGTCTCCTATGCATTTTCCAGTTACCTCCCAAGTGTCTGTTACATCCACTTTTAGTGTGGAGGCACACATATTCAGTTCTATGTTCAGCTGACTGGTATGACCCAAGTGTCACCAACAATAGCATCACCATTGGCCCTGAATTCACTAGGAAATTCAGTCCTACAGAAGGGGAGGACCTTTTCAGGAGACAGCCTAAGACCCTTCCAACAAAAAGTGAGAACATCAACTAGGGAATGGTCATGCAAATTGTGGTATGCGAATGTAATGAAATATTACTGGGCCATAGGTAGGGATGAATATGAAGAATCCAGACACTTATATGAACGGTTTCAGAATGACACTGAATAGCTGTGTGACCCTGGGAAATTTACTATGGATAGGGGTATAGTTCATGATCAAACAAGAGATAGGATCATAGCAGGTAGAACTGATAATTTTATTACATTAAATTAAAAAGATTTTGCATGAACAAAACCAATATAGCCAAAATAAGAAAAGCAGGAAACTGGGAATGGAAATTTTACAGCAAGTTTTTTTTTTTTTATGAGTCTTGTTTTTCAAATATACAGGGAACTGAACCAAATCTATAAAAATAAGAACCATTCCCAAATTGATAAATGGTCAAAAGATATGAATAGGCAGTTTTCAAAAGAAGAAATCAAAGTTATCAGCAGTCATATAAAAATGTTCTAAATCATTAACAGAGAATTGCAAATTAAAACAACTCTGAGGTACTCTTTTACACCTATCAAATTAGCCAAAATGGCCAAAAAGAAAAATGACAAATGTTGGAGGTGATGAAAAAAAGACAAGAACACTACTGCATTGTTGGTGGAGCTATGAATCAGTCCAACCATTCTGGAGAACAATTTGAAACTATGCCCAAAGGCCTATAAAATTGTGCATAAAGCCAGCCATATAACTACTAGGTCTATATCCCAAAGAGATCAAAGAAAAAGGAAAAGGACCCATATGTGCAAAAATATTTCTAGCAACTTTTTTTTTGGTGGCAAAGAATTGAGGACTGGGGGGGATGTCCATCAACTGAGGAGTGGCTAAACAAGTTATTGTATATGAATGTGATACAATGCTTTTGTATTTTCTTTTGTAACAAATTATGGAGGTAGTTTCAAAAAAATCTGGGAAGACATATGAAATCGTGCAAAGTGAAGTGAGCAAAACCAGGAGAACATTGTACAAAATATTACCAAGATTGTAATGAAAATCAACTGTGAAAGACTTAGCAACTCTGATCAATACAATCATCCATGATAATTCCAAAGGACTGATGATGAAAAATGCCGTCTATCTCCAGAGAGAGAACTGATGGATTCTCAGTGCTGATTGGAGAATGTTTTTTTCTCATTATTTTTCTTGCTTCCCACTCACCTTCCATAGCATGGCTAATGTGGAAACATGTTTTGCATTACTTACTATATATAACAGGCATTGTATTTCTTGCCTTCTCAATGGGTAGGGGAGAGGGTAAAGGAAGAGAGAGAATTTGGAACTCAAAAATATTTTTTAAAGAGAAATTAAATTAGAATTTAATTTTTTAAATTTAATTTTTTAAATTTAATTTTAAAAAGAGGAGTTAAAAGAATATTTTTTTTCAAAATAACAAGAAGAAAGACTGGGGAAGATCACAACCCTTTACAAAAGATCACAGATGAAACCCTGAAACACTGGGAACACTTTGAGAGTTAGACTTCCTGAGAGAGGAAGCCCCTGCTGCTGGAGCCAGAAGGAACAAAAGCTCAACCCCAGGCTGGAGACATTTTTATCTCTCGACTTCTCAACTTTGGTTTTCAATAATTACTTTTAATAAAGTCAACCTGGAGTTGATTTGGGGGAGGAGGGAGTGAGGTCAGGGCATAGGTTCCTAGCCTTCCAACCACATCTGTGTTTCCAGTTCCCTTGCTCCAGCCTATAGATGAGTTTCCTTTCTTGGCCATTTTATTGAAATAAAATTTAATAAATTTAATAAAAATAAAATTTATTGAAATAAAAATACAACTCCATTTGCCTGTAAAGCTACTCTTGTCCCAAAGAGCTCAGGGGCACCAAAGAAAATGGGGTCCCAGGTTCCTCCAATTATTTCTCACCTCAAGAATCCTTCCTAGAGGCCAAGTTCTAACTGCCAGGCCAAGGAATGGGTGGGTGTGGGCTCCTGTAATGGTAATGGGAATTTGAAGATCTTCCCTGCCCCTTAAAAGGCTGAATGTAATCACACAGAGTCTGTGGTGGGAGGAGTTTGCTGAAGGAAGGAGCAGGGAGGTGTGGAGCAGAACTGAGGGGAAGCTGGGAGTCAGAGCAGTTAGTGCGATGGGAGAGAAAGGATGCAGGCAAGGAGACAGGTAGGCTTGTGAGTATTTGTGGGAAGGTTTTGGGATGGTGCAGTGTTATTGTGTATAGATTTCTTTGTTGCTATTGTTGCACCCTAACCCAAATCACATGCCACCTGATTTGGAGCCCACCATTAAGCCCCTTTATATTTGTCTTTGTCTCTATCCTAAACCCTGTAACTGCTTGTAACAGCTTAAAGGCGTAGTCCTGGGTAAAAGCAAATTACACAAGGCATCGTCTTTCCCTAAGTTAGTACTTCCCTAAATCAATAAGCCTTGAAGAAGCATTTTGCACAAGGGTCATGATGCAAGTCTATATAAAGATCATGGGTCAAGTCTATCTCATGAAAGAGACCACCCTGTTCTGGGATGCTGATCAAGCAGGGTCCCCCAGAACATGACCCTGGCCTGTTCCATGACCCCGACCTGTTCTGGGGAATTCCACTCCCCTTGTGCTCTCCACCCTGTACCCTCCACCCTCTTCTAGGAGGGACCCCTGTCACAAGGAAGGTAGCACCCTTGTACCCTCGCGCCATGATTCCCAAATTATCCCTCAGCTATAGAGCCAACCAGTGGCTGTTCTTGCCTTCTGTACTCCATTGCTTATGCTAGCTCCCCTCCCCAATTGTAGTTTCTGTGGTTTTTGCCTTTATAAGCATTGTATGGTCCCTCATTCAGAACTGCCTGATTTGAGTATATACTTCAGGCAGTTGCACACTTGACCAATAAATCCACACCTAAATTTACCTTGAACCCATGTCTCAGTCTCACTCTTATTCTCTGCACAACACGATGATGAATTTGATTTTCTGGTGTTGGGATTTGGCTTTCTGGAGTCTGAATAAATGTTTTGCTTCTGCATTCTATATGGAAAATCTGTTATATTTTGCAATGCAGAATTATGCTGGCATATTCATAGTTACCAGTCAGAGCTGTGAATATTGTGTTGGCTCTATCCATTTTCCTGTAAAGCCACTCTTGTCCCAAAGAGCTCAGGGGAACCAAAGAAAATGGGGTCCCAGTTTCTTCCAGTTATCTTTCACCTCAAGATTTCTTCCTAGAGGCCAAGTTCCAACTGCCAGGCCAAGGAATGGGTGGGTATGAGCTTGCCAGGATGCTACAGACTATAGGTCCCAGAGTCTTACTCATCTTCAAAATGTCTAAGGCCATGTACCACCACTAAGAAATATCTTGTCTTTTTAGTTCAGAGTGCCCAACTTTATCACCTGATCCAGATCCTAATGGTGATTATCTAAAACTGATTATTAACCCCAAGACATTCCCTGTCCTTCCTCCATAACTTCCATGTGTGGCTCATAATCTTTCTCTTCCCCAACTCCTGCCTGATACTAGGGAATTTCAATGTACATATGGAAGTTTCCTCAAATCCACTAACTTCTCATTCCCTCCATATACTCCAAATACCCTTGACCCACTCCCTCTCCTGGTCCACGTCAGCTATACATGATGAGGGGTGTAGGTTTGATCCTACCATCCCTCACAAGTGTTTAACTTCCATGCTTAAGAGCTCTGAAATTGCTTTGTCTGACCATATTTTTATCATTTGATCTCTCCCTAGTTCTGTTCTTCATCTTCATAGCGATCGTTCCTTCAGCCTCTCCAGTTTTTTCCCCAGGACATCATTCCTACACTGGTTACACTCTCTTCCCATCCCTATCTCCATGTCTTGGTGAACCAACTCAATCCTACACTATCCTCTTCTGTCAAATCCTTTGTTCTATCTCCAGTCATACCTTATCCCAGCTGAGAGAAATGATCATTATACTATTATATTAATAACCAGTTATTAAACTGGGACCCAGGATTTTCTCCTTGATTTCCTCATTCTTGTTAAAGTCAGTCTTTGAAGGACACGACTTAATGAGATTATTCCTAGCCCTCAAGGAACATTCTCTTCAGTCTTGGCAGGATAAACAGAATCTAGTTTGGGTGGAAAGGGACCCTTGTCCTTGTATCCTTCCATTAGAGTTTAGGGTGATTCAGCTCATGGAGGAAAAATATAGCCAAAGTGGTCTGGTTAGAGATGGATTCACCTGTCTAGATTACTGGAAGTGGTCGTGTTGTATAATCAAACCATGTTCTCAGAAGGAAGAGCTAAACTTCTAGTCTACTTCCTCATTAAATGTCCACCAATTGGGGTTGATTTTCACTTGTCAGGGAAATTTCGGGTTCTCCATTAAGCTTCTTTGGTTATTGAGAGAAACTACAGAACATCAACTTATTATTAGCTAGTCTGATTAATCAATTTATTATTAATTACCAGGGAAAAAGAGGTATTTACTAAAGGTAGTATAGTAAGAATTATTTAGCTCCAAACATTCCCCCCTCCAAAAAAAAAAAAATAAGTCTGTGAGACACACTCTCGACCCATACAAACAGAATCCAATGGAAAGTGGGCTTAAGAGTATGAGCACATGTGGTAACTCAGAGTTCCTAGCTGCTGGAAATCCCTTTCTATGCTACTCATGAAGTTTCTAGTAGACATGAGATAGACTTTCTGCTGGGCTCCTTATGGAATATTGAAGTTTCCTCTTCTCAGTATTGTCTAGTTTGATCTTTGTTCCTATATAGACACTTCCATATATACTGCTAGGTCTTGGATGCTGATTAAAAAGTTTTAAGTTCTGTGACCCTCAATCTTTCTATAGTCAAGGAGGCGGAGACCAAGCCTGACACCAGAGATAAAGTCAAAACTCTCCTCCTCTTTCCCTCATAAGTGATTCATTCTTAGGAGCTGAGCTACAACTTCTCTCTTCTGGATCACTATTCTTTCAGGTCCCCTATTCCAAACTAACTTGATGATATGCAGGCCTCCTAGGGCATGACCAAGTTTGTCAACCAGCCTGAACAGAAACCCAATTAATGATTCAGGGAAAAATCCAGGCCATGTTCATACCTCTGATTGATTCAATCAAGGTATTGTCTCATCTGATAGTTCTTTATGACTTGGAGAGACTCTGCCTTAGCCTTTTTTAATACCTTCTCCACTGCTTTGTACTAAAAAGCCTCAGTAAAAATCTAGGTCATAGTTCATAATTAGATTTTGTAATTGACATTCTTCCATACTTCCAAATACATAGCAATACAATTTTAGCACACAAATATCATTTGTCAAATTGTAATATGTAAGCAATCTGTCTTGGTGCTTGTAAAAAGGTTCACCCATGCCCATCAGTTGGGGGATGACTGAATAAGGTGTGGTATGTGAATATAATGAAACACCATTGTTCCATAAAAAAAAAATTTGCAGAAAAAACTGGAAAGACTTACGTGAACTGATGCTGAGTGAACTAAGCAGAACCAGGAAAACATTGTACCCAGCAACAGCAGCATTGTGCAATGACCACCCTTAATAGATTTAGCTTTTCTCAGCAATGCAATGATCTAAGTCAATTCCAAAAAATTCTTGATGGAAAAATGCTATCCACATGCAGAAAAAGAACAATGGAGTCTGAATGCAGATCAAAGTATACTATTTTCTCTTTCTTTTTTTTGTTTTTTTTTTCTTTCTTGTGGGTTTTTTCCTTTTGTTCTGATTCTTTTCTCACAACATGACTAATGTGGAAATATGTTTGATATGATTATACATGTATAGCCTATATCAGATTGCATGCCATCTTGGAGAAGGAGGGGGGAAATTTAGAACTCAAAATCTTACCAAAGTGAATGTTGAAAACTAAAAATAAATAAATAAACATTTTTTAAAGGTTCATCCCAACCCCAAAGAATTTGAAAAAAGAAAGGAAATGGAAATAGAAAAGAAAATCAAGTCTCCCTTCTTAGAGGGAAATCTGAATACTTTCCAGAGATCCCTGAGCATGGGGAAGAGCAGTACTCTTAGGGACTTGAGGTTAACCAGAGGTCACACCCTCATCTTTCAGGTGAGAAACCAAACTCATTTGTCTTGGTGCTCATATAGCAGCACTGTTCCCTGGTTCTAGGGGCCTGAGGTCCTTGCTCTTTCCCTCTCCCACTGAGGGACCTTGCTACTCTGATGGGTACCAGATGCTACAACAAAACTAGCTCTGTGTTCAGGGAGCACTGGATTACTTATTCTCTCCTTTTCCCACTAAGGAGCCTCATTATTCTGGATACCACCATCACCACCCCCATCCCACATACAGTCCAAGTTTAATCAAGATTAACTTAAAAAAGAAAAAAAATCTTCCCCCTTCCAAAGAAAAGCTTAGTCCCTATAGCAATCCCAGAACATATGAAGCTCTCCCAAGAGATATTAAGAGACCTGGGGTAGATTAGAAGTCAGCCCTTGACCTTAAAGTGAGAAAACAAACTTTCATGGGTGATAATTCTTCCATGATTCCCTCAGTGTGTTAAGTCATCCAACTAGGATCCAGAGAAAATTTCTCTCTACATAGGGTTTACCAAAAGTTCTG